>NC_086288.1:49933892-50126392 GCF_963924245.1 Chroicocephalus ridibundus
CTCAGCGCTTGTCCAAATATCCTGTAAAAATGTGTCTGTGGTCTGCACCTGGACACTGTTGTCCAAAAGACTTGTGTAAAGTTGAATGGAAAATGTGTGGGAGAGCAGAGAACTGGGGCAGAAATCCCAAATCCAGGAAAAAGTTCTCATCATTGGACTGTCTTTTTGGTTTTCACCATCAGAGCAGTGTACATCTGCAACCTGGAAGGAAGGGATGTCCTCAGCAAGCTGCTTCTTACTTGATTAATTTCTGTAACACCGGGGCTTATATTAAAAGGACTGTGCCGGAACTCTTGTGTATCCTATGGTTCCCCCATGTAATATGACACTACTTACTCTGATTGACTGAATTATTCTCCACTGTCCCAGCACTCCCCAACCATTCCTGTTCACAATGACACAAAACGTATGAGCAAAAACCCCCCTCCCTGGCTTGAGCCCCTCTGGTGTGGTTGACTGCGTTAGTACAAGGCTCCTTGTGTGAGCAGGTTGTGGCACTGCTTTGCTAAGTGTCCTATCATCCCCCTGCTCGGTGGTATTTCAAAATGCTACCTAATGCTTTTCAAATCTAAGGAGTTTCAGAGTCTAATTTTCAGTTCTGCCCCACTTTCTATTGATCTAGTTCCAGGTTGGTTACCAAGACTATTTTCTGGTTCCAGTTCAGATGTGCCCAATTGGATGGAAATTTCACAAGAACATTTGAACCTGTGAGATTGCCACAAGTTTCTGCCAACTAATCTAGGAAAGTTTCTCCCCTTCAGTGTTGGGAGGATGTTCTGAAGATGTTGGGGCCTTTGGATTTGAATCCTGGCTTTTAATTTGGTTTGCATGGGAGCTGAAACCGTTTCTCTTATTTAGATGTAACATCATGAAGATTCAATTGCCTGAATTTCCTGGAATTAAGTAATAATTAAAAGGTGAGGCCTTTGATTTTGAAAAACAGTTTACATTTGCCACTGAGTAAAATAGTCTTTTTTTTCTAAAAGAACACTAACTCCTTTACTCCTTTCCCCTGACAGAGGTGACTATGGAGTCAGATGCTCAAAAAAATGCTGCAGAAAAAAAAAACCCTTGCATTTTTTTGGACACATGCTTTGGTAAAGTTCTTGAGAAAATTAGCACTGTAGTCAAGAGCTTCCTGCTACAACTGGGAGTAGCAGGAGCAGCCACATACATCATTTTTTGAGTCTTTTTTCAGCTTTGCTGTTCCTGGCCCCCCTTCCATGGGTGACCGGACTCTAGTAGCAGAGCTGACTTTTTCATTCCCTGGAAAAGCTCAGAACCTGGTTTTCATTTAAATGTGTAAAATTATCTGAGTTGTTTTCCTCTCGATAAGGTTTACAAGTGTCTGTATATCTTTAGTTTTAACAGAGGGCAGTTCAGTAGACAGTTTACGAAGTACTGGTCAGGGAGATAAATTACCTTGTAGAGCTGCACAATCACCATTCACAATCTCCTCAGTGACTTTATAGCCAATGATAGGATTTTTCAAGTTCACAGAAACTCATCAAAACACTTCCTGGTATTTTTTCCTTCTCCATCTAGCCATTCTCACTTAAAGCATAATCTGTACCGCTCCTGCTAGGGAGCGAGGGTTTGGTTTGATGCCTTAGGGCCTGCTGAGCATTTCTTTATTTCTGGCAGCTCCTTGGGATTTGTGAACTGGAAATAGGAATGTTTCAGGCTGCTGCAGCACTTTGACACATTCCTTTCCCAGGGGTCATATCTAACCTCAAATGATGTTTTGTGTTTACCGTTAACAAGTTGAGCTTTGCGGGCTTGCTCTGTAGGGTTATCATCAGGCAACTGACTGGCTTTATGCTTTCTTTTGCTGCTCTTCTCGAGTCAAGATTTCATTGCTATGTATTTGAAGCTCCCTAGTTCTTTTGGGTGGGTGTAACTTCAGCCCACAGTTCATTTACAACATGATTGGCATACAAACCTCTTCCAGCAGAAGAGGGCATGCAATACATGGGGCAGCATCTGCGGTGAGGAACTCCTTGAACCTCTTCTCCTCAGTTTCACAGGCCTTTTCTGATCAACACGGTCCATGGAAGTTGCTGGAGACAGACTCTCCTGTGTTTCTGAACCACCAGATACCCCATTCCCTGGCAGGGCTGCAATTGTCTGGGGTGAAAACCATACCAAAGTAATGCAGGTTATGCTGGTTTATGCCACTGATGGCTCCAGTGCATGATCAGATGCCACTCAGGTACCGATTTAGCTGAAGGGGGAATGGGGAAAAGAGAACATGGAAATGCTATTGTCCCTGCGGGTGTGTATTTCTCCATGATGTGATGTGACCATGGCCATGTAACTGCTCATGACTACAGTTAGACTGGGATTTGTTTCACTGTTGATAAACGCCTGTCTCTATCCCTGCACAGCTCCAGGGAGATTTGCTGAAGCAATACTACAACAAATACAGGTTTGGTTGTGGGTGCTGAACAGGGAGCTGTTTTCTGCCAGAGTGAGAATGGGCTGAGGGCGGCTTCCTGAGGTAATGGTTTGGACCAGAGCCTCCTCTTCCAGGGCAGGGGTTAAGATTGATTCAGATAAAAGCAAGTTCAAGTACTACCCTATCATAAGACCTTACAAGAAATACTTGCGAATGATCTCAATTTCTGAATTGATTTCCCCCCCACTTACATTCCAACTCAGAGACACCTCTTGTTCTAAGCAGGCAGTGCATTTGCCCTGAGTGATGCTTCCCGCATCCAGGGCAGCTCTCCTCTGACAGCACGGGCAGGAGGCGTTGCCAGGAGGCTGTAATTAAGGGCAGTACCAAAGTTATTTGCTCCATTCCCAGCAGGCTCTGAACTGGTGGTCAGGAAGAAACTAGAAACACCTGCTGGGCCTAATGAGTTAGGTTTTGAGTGATGGGGATGTCCCACTTTGCCCTCCACCTCTTCTCAGAGAGAAATGAGAGAGCCTGGTGTTAGGTAGGAGAGGATGTGGACTCGATGAAAAAGAAGTAAGTTGTTGTTCAAGCTGGATATGTTATGATGTTATTAATGTTTTAGCGGAGTATTTTTCCTTAAGGGATTTTCTTCCCCCCTTTTTTTTTTGCCCATGCTGCTGTTCACCTTAGTCCAACAGAAAAACATGACTGTGCAACCAGGGGCACTGTAAGCTTAGCTCTGTGCTAAAGCCATTTAGCAAGATTTGGCCCATACAAAGTGCTGCTGGAAGAGCAACAGTGAGCTAGCTGAGGAGCTGCTAGTCCCTGAGTTTTGGGGAATTAGCTCAGTCATTAGAGTCATTAATTAATTTTAGCCTCTTCCTAGGCTTTTTATGTCTCACTTTCAAAATGTTGTCTCCTTCTGTTCTTGCGGGGGTTTACACCCTTTGCTGTTTAGTTCCTGGAGAAAAGGGGATATTCTGTCATGTTTTCCGTTGCCAACTTTGAACCATTTCCTGGGACTGTGACCAAATGAAGTCTTGATTGTTACTACCTTCACTTAGGCATCTGTAGAACTCTTTAGAGCTCTACCTATGGCCTGATCCTGCTTGCTGTGAATCTGATGGCAGACCTCCTACCTTTCTGACTTAGTCAGGGTCCATCGGCAGCATCAAGGAAAGCTGCATTGTGAGCTTGTGAAGGGGGTGCACACTGCAGATGTTGTCCTCATCTTGGTTCTTGGTACTGGTGTGGGCCTGGACAGTTATTTCCTTCCTCAGGGCATCTTTTCCTTCCCATATTTTGTCAATTAGACATTAAACGGTGTGCAGCAGGAACTTGCAGTGGTTTTCCAGGGTCTTTCATGTACCTTCTTACCACCATGTGCCATACCATAATGGATATACCTCAGACTGAGTTATGGGAAGAGGTTGCTGATGTTAGCACGTGGGAGGTGCGCATGATGCTCAGAGTGGTGTTTGGGAAGCAAGGCCTGGCCTCCTGTGGCTGCCCATGGATTGCTGCTGCCTGATCAGCTCCATCAGCCCAGCGCAGGAGATGGGGGACAGGGTCTGAGTTTCATCCTTAGTGCGCTTGTGTGCCCTTAGACAAGGGTGCGTGTGTCTTAGCGGAGGCTCCAGTTCTGATATTTTGCCTATGAGATCACAGGTGGCAGCTTAGTAAAATCATTTAAACATCTGTAACCCGCTATGTCAAAACCTGCATACAAATCATTGCCCAGATTCCACTAATTGATGCTAAATAGAAAGAAAAGTAACGCAGGAGAAAAACCCTCCTAGAAACAATCAATAAATTAAAGATGCTTGGGGATATAAATTCAGCAGTTAAATGAGATACTAATGAAGATGGGAGTTTAATGGTGAGTACTCTCATTACATTGTTTTAAAAACTCCATTTGATGTAGATTTGGTACTGGTAAAAGGAAGACAGCCTCGTGACAAACATCTGTGAGAACAAAAGTTGTTCTGGCGTATGAGCACAACTGCTGCCGTTTATTGCTGAGCAGGTTTGCTTCCCTATTTCTGCAAGTTGTTGCAAGATCTGGGGGGAAAATGTGGAACAGTTAATTAAAAAACAACTAATGACTGTTCCATGGGGTCAGTTTGCTTCTCGGAGCCTAAAACGTGCAGGATATTAACACATGTATCATTTTTTCAACACTGGAGGACAATTGCAGAGCCCAGCAATGCTGCTACTGGTTTTAAAGCAGAACTTAATTAGCTAGAGATGGGCTGAGCAGGTTTGGCTGGAAACAGGCACTGGACTTCCAAAGAACGAATGAAGATGCTCAGATATTGCCAGATGCAAATGAAGGACGCTGCTTCCCAACTCATCTCAGCCCTGATGAGCAGCACGGTGCTGTTACCACCCCGCTTCTGCCTCTCACCCTGCCTCCGGGTGTCATCCCTGTCTCTTAACTCTAACGGTGTTCCATTTAACCTCTTCTGGACAGCTGCCTTAGGATGAGATGAATCATACCCCCAAATTCCCATTTCTCACTGCAGCCTGGGTAACAACCCGGGTTGACAAATCTAGCGTTTGCAGCCAGGTAAGATACCCCGGAGCGGGCAGTTTTGCAGCTGCTGGCTGCAAACCACTCGTGCTCTGGCTGGACTAGCAATGCTCTCGGATCAAAAAAAATACATCAAACTTCCCTTCTGCATATGCTCCAGCCCCGCTGCGGCTGGGAAGAGGTGGCTTGTTAACGTCTCCGCTTTGCCTTGAGACCGGTGAGGCATTTTTCTTGTGTCAGCGTGGAATTTGGTGAACGCAATTATTTTCCTTTATCTTGCACTTTATGTTTAAACTGCATCTCTGCTGGTACATGCCCTGTTTTGATTAATATTAAACTTCCAGATCATCTTTTTGAATTGGAGCAATTTCTTACGACAAATAGTCCGGAGAGCCAGATTTCTGAGTGATTAGTAGCAGGCTGAGAGCGCTGGATGCTTGGGGAGCTTAACGATTCGTGGCCAGATCCATTCACCATGGTTAGAGTGGTGGACATGTCACAGCTGTGATTCCTCTGGCAAAACCTCGGCCTGAAATGATTTTAAATCAGGAGTTGAATTCTCCATCCCTCTTCTTTCCAGGCTGGCTGCCTTGCTGAAAGTGGGGAGGAGAGGCATCCTCCCATCCCAGGATATATTGAAAAAAAAGTCTGGCTGTGTGAACACGCTGGGCTGTAAGTCCGTTCTTCCATTTTCTCTAAATTCCTGGGCACAGAGGGGTAAAAAAATCCCACCAGCTCCAGAGCGTTGATCCCAGGGGATGCCTATCCAGATGCCATGCAGGGTGGGGGACAAATCTGGATGTGGTGTGGTTGTATTTTGTTTTGGTTTGTTTGGGTTTTGCAGGGAAGATGCTGAACAGGGGATGGAAAAAACGGCTAAAAGGGATAAATCATAGATATCACAGGAGCTGATGCAACATGAGGAGAAAAATAAAGCCTTCACTGACTTCAGCTGTAATCTAAGGGTTTGGCACTGATGGAAGTTCTGGCTCAAGGGTTTTAGGAACATAGCAGCGACATGTTTGTGACTGTGTCTCAAATATACCTGACAAAACCATAGTCGTGAATTCCAGGAATGCCTTAGGCTTGGGAAATATTGGTGTAATGCCAATGAGTTGCAATCGAGCACATGCAGAGCTGTTCCTGGACTAGCTGCTGGTGCTGCTCTGGGCTGGGTCACCAAATAACGTGCTACCAGAATGCAGAATGAAAAATGGTATTTTTAGTGAAAAGGACACCGAAGCCTTTTTTAAATGCACAAATGAGTTACCAGCAGTATGTGCAAAAGGTGGATTAACCACGCAGAACATGTAACTGTGGTGTGTGTTGGCCAAGCAGTGGAGAGCTAAATACAGATAATCAGGTGAGATCACTGACACCGTAGGAAGGCAGAAGCAGTGCTTATGGCATGTGAACCTCTTTTCCGACCAAGGAAAACACTTTTAGGTGCAGAATCTGGTTTTCATTGATGTTGATGCTTTTGGCCCTCAAACTGATTTTTTTTCACTGCAAAAGTACAAACGACCTTCTGAGTTGAATAAGGTCAGGAATTCAGCTGGGATTTGGACCTAGGTATTTCAGGGTGTTATAGAGCAACGAGCACTCAGTACCTTCAGTGGAGGAAAAATATGATGGGGCCAGTCACGTCATTGGAAAAGTTGCTGCTGTTGCTGGTCCTGTGAAGTGCTGAGCACTTGGTAAATAGGAATTCAGGATTTTGAGTGTTACTGGAGATTGGGCCCAAGGTCTGGGTACTCTCTTATCGAAGCTCAGAAATTACTTTAAGATGCTGAACATTGATGGTGCATTATATCCTGCTGTGGAAAAGGTCAGCCCTGCTATTTGTAGAAGGAGGGTTGCCTTTGCTTCATGGCTGGCTGACTTTTTGGGCTACGTGGTATAATTTATAACTACTTATTGTTTGCAGACACTGGGCTGAGGATATTTTGTGTGTGAAACTTAAAATTCAGGCTGTTGTAGTCAAATGCGTGGAACAGAATTCTTTTGTCCAGAGGGAGACAGAGACATCCGGTCTTGTCACCTTTGGTTTCCTCTTCAGTCAGAGGGCAGAAAAATAGGGACTTGTAGGGCATGAATTATCTTATCCTAAACTAGCTGTTTAAAAGTGTTCAGGTGGACTCAAAAGCCCCTAAAGCAGAGAGAAATGAATACTGGTAATACAGGGAGGCTGTCACTATCTCACACAGTAGCATTTATATTGTAGGTGTTGGAGGTAGGCTGTGATAACTCCTGTCTCCTGGTGTCTTTCTGTTTTCTGGACAGCTTGTGCAAAATCAAGGAATTGATGTTAATGTGCGTGAAAATAAAGAATTTACTTAGGGAAGGATTTGCATGTTTGAGCAATTTTAAGAAAATTGCTCACCTGCTTGTCACAGTGAAGTCAGTTGCCTAAAAACATGAAGGAATGTAAATTCCTTAATAAATGCAGAACAATCTATCATATTTTTGGACTGTCAGACTCAGAATTTACAATTCCATGCAGAATTGGTTCAAAACTACCCAGAAATGCATTAGCTGTCATGGCTCATTTCTTCAGTGGAACTCTGGTTTTGAGTAGTAGTGTTAGCTTTCTAAGCTGGCTCCAGGTGTTGCTTGATACTGATATGAACAAATGAGATGAGGTCCCCTTATGCCAGTCACTGTACAAACCAATTTAAGAGCTGTTATTGACCTGAAGAGCTTCCAGTTTAATTGCTAAATTGCGCAAAGAATGGGAAAAAGAGTATTTCTCCATTTTCGTGTGTGGGGACCTGACCGTTGGGTTCCCTGTAGCTCTGTTGGCACGTCAAACAGGTTGCCCTTACTTGCATGGCTGCATGTAGCAGGTGGGAAGTCCACGTGCCTTGCTCCCACCCATGATAGGCTTAGGAGGCCAAAGGAAATGTGGCCTCACGCGACAAGTACCCTGAGCAAACTGCGAGCTGCTGCTTTTTTCCCACCTCTAGCCACGTGCTCTTGTCGTTTCCCCTGCATCTGTGTGATCTAATGTGAAGGAAAAAGAAAAAAAAAAAAACAAACCTCATTCTCATCTGGTTATCCAGCTGAATCAACACCTGCAAAATCAAGGTCTCTAGATCCCATCTGGTGTGCCTCTTTGTGAATTTTTGATACTTCCGAGGAGGGCTGTTTCTCTCTTATTGCCTGCTCTGTGTGTGCAACCAGCGTTTCACTTGTTTCTTTGTCCCATATTAAGGTGACTGCTGAAATGGAGAGGGCTTTGCCTGGCCTGCTTACCCGTCCCCTGTGTCCTTAACTAAAACTGAGCAGTACAACACAGTTGTTTCCAGGTGTAATCTCGGTTAAACCTCAACACCTTTCCCTTCTCATGGCCTTTGCTATCAGCACTCAAGAAAAACCACAAGGGGAGAATGATAAAAATTGATTTCTGTTTCACTAGAAATATTTCCCCTTTTTGGCCACAGGCTGAGACTGTTCTGACTCCAACCGGTCCTCCCTGGGGTTTGATAACAGTGGCTCACAGGAGGCTCTAGCTTATCCGAAGACCAAACAGTAGATTTCTCATTTCCGCTTAGTGGTGAGGTGTTTAATTGCTGCTTAGTTTCGCCAGTCAAGTAATTCACATTGACGTGCTAAAAGCAGCCACTAGCAGTTAAGCTTGCATCCAGGGGCTGCGGTGAACGATCCTGACATCTTTTTGCAGGCGCCGGCTCTGCTGGCTGAGAGCATTCAAGTTTCTTCTCTCGAGTGGGCAAGCAATCTATAGAAAATTAAGTCTGAAAAGCCATGAGAGGTTGTGAAAGGCAGCCTAAGGAGAGAGGCTCTATTGGGTGAAATTTCTTGCCCTGCACAAATTCAGGCTGAAAATTAAAGTGTTACCACCTTACTGGTAATTCAGAAAGAGAAGGATTGTTTAAATACAGCGAGACGGGGTTGGACAAGGAACAGAGGATACTTGCTTCCTAAAATCCCTACGACTTTATGTACCTTTTGAGTGAATGTTGTCCTTAAGGATGTACCGAGTTGCAGAGGCAGGCAGATATGGAGGTGGGTCAGTGCAGAGTCTGTAACTCTGCTTAGCAGACTCAGTCCGCGCTTGCACTAGTGTAAATTAGGAGTAACTCTTCCAAAGTCTAAAGCCCCGCCTTGCAGCATGATTATTTGCACTTTTTGGCAGTAGGTATAAAATGCTTTTACAGGTTCAAAACTGTAGGGAGTTCTGACTCGGTAGCAATTTAAATCTGCCTTGTTCTGTGTGGAGTAATTGTGGGTTTGCAGCAAAGTAGCATGACCAAATAGTCTGTTGTTGTTGTTTGGTTTTTTTTAATTTACTTTTTTTTTTGTCTTGTCTTCTCTGACGATCTAATACCGCCAGCCCTGTGTGGGAGCTCCATGCATGAGATGCTAGAATACCCTGCATGTATCTGAATATCTACAGAGGCTGCGCAACTTGGAGGCAGACAAACAATTTATTTTCACAAGTTGGAAATGGCCAGATAACTCATGAGTAGCAGAGCACAGCAGAGCCAGAGTCAATGATGCATGAGTGCGCCAAAGCAGGGGGGAAGTAAATTGTTTGCCACAACTTTTCAGACTGGCTGCTGTGCTGGATGGGGAGTTACGATTGTACCATCTTGGGGGCTGTCTGGGCACGTTTTATTATGGTTACTGTAGAGCTTATAGCATGATGGGCTATTAGGGAGTCGTCATGGGGTTTTAGTTTCTTGGTGCGTCACTGCTTCAGCACTCCTGCAAAGGGCAGGCTTCATGGCTGCCACAGAACTCAAGAAATAATTTGCTTATTTAAAATATGCAATCAACTGATTAATATCTTAAGAGGCGCAATTGCTGTAATTGCAGACTAGATAATACAAAGCTGCCACTCATGGTTAACACTGACACTCTTCTCCAGTTTAACGCAAATAGGCACAAAGAGATAAACCAAGAGCAGTAATAACAGCTGCCAGATATTCAGACTTCAAGTGTGAAGGTCCCTAGATGAAATGAAAGCCTTAAAGTATGAAATAGCCGCACAACTCCAGAAACTCACATCTTAGAAAAGGGACTATAATTCCTGCTCCCAAACTCATCTCGTCCCCTGTGCAATACTGCAATCTGATGACAGCTGGAGAGATGATATTCCCCTTGTCTTTCAGTAAACGAATATATGAGTTGAAAGTGAATGGTAGCGAAGTCCACTTGAGAGCTATTACCTAGAACAAAGTTTATCCATATATTTTTAGCTCCAAGTAGTTAACAAAATTATTTCTTTAAAAAAAAAAACCAAAAAACACCCCAAACCACATCACCCGCCAAAACAAAAAAAAATTCTTCCCAAACCCCACTGTACTTGGCTGAAACCCTGGGGTGGTGTCTCATACCCAGCCCCCAGCTGTTTGCATTCATCTGAGTTTGATGTCTTCAAACTGAGAACCACGAACCAGAGAATTGATATCATGCACTGAGCACAGCACAGTACAAACACAATCAATTAACCCCTTTATATGGGAAAGGAGCTAGAATCCAGGACATCTCCTCTCTCAGGCAAATTATTGTGATAAGACAGTTTCCCTGAGCTGAAGCCAGAAGCACCAGCTTTCTGCGCGCCTAACCTATAATTATCTATAACATGCGTGCAGTTAAGTGAGGTGCAGTTTTATTCACAAGAGTTCCATTATCTCTAATCAGCTTTTACATAATTTCTTTTGTATCTGATTGTTTTGGTTTTAAATACGTAAAATGTTTCCTTTCCACGCCTGTGTTGCCAAAAGGTGAAGGATTCAATACTGTATTCACAGAAATACCCCATTCGCAGGAGCTTTAGCACTGTGAGGAGTGAAAACAGGAATATATGAACTTATTTTCAGGGGAAGAGTTTTGAACCATTTAAGGCACCTTTCCCACAGCTACGCCCTAAAATGTTTTACAGAGTAAACCAAACATTTTATGAAACTGTAATATAAGGTACAGCAGTAGTAGGAATAAACAAGGTGATAGAAACCAGAGGAAGGAGGCCTTTTTCAATAGGCTGTTTAAAAAAAAAAAAAAACAACCAAAAACCAAAACCGATGCTGCTGATGTGCTGCTTATCACTTTCACTTGAGACCATCTTCTTAGATCTTGACCCTGTAAAATACTAAAATTTGTAGAAACTTAAGGGAGTAAACAAATCTTTGCAGTCCTTGTGAACTGAGTGTTAATATGCCTTAGTGAAAGGCTGTCTTCGCTTTCCCGAGAGCTGAAGATGGCCAGCAATGCACAAAATCTGACAAGAGCAGCCTTTCAAAGCCTGTTGCCAGCAGGGAGAAAGAGTTCACCACATGCACCAAAATGCTTCATTGCAGTATGGGCTGCAAGCTGGGCACTTCAGTCCAGGAAAAAGATGGACCAAGTAGTCAGAGAACAAAATCATGCTAATAAAATGATCAAAACCCATTAGATTTTTAAATATTTAAAGAATATTTAATTCTCTTATTGGGGTTAAATAATGCTAGTATAGTCTTCAAATATTCCATATCACCTCTTGTTGCAGGTGAGGAAACTATTTACTGCTGTGTTCATGGGCTCAAATTGCGTCCAGTGTTACAAATTAGAAAAACTTACTATGGGTAAGGATGGTGAAATGCAGGAATATGCTGGCTAGGGAAGTATTGAGGTCTCTGACGTTTGAGTTATTTAAGAGGCCAGACAACTATCTGTCAGGAATGACACAGCTGTAGCTGGCCCTGCGTTGGAGAGCAGGATAGATTTGTTGACTCCGCACGGTGCTCTCAAGCCCTAATTTTCTGCAGTTCAGTGTGGGCATCTCATGGCTGGCCATTGATACGTGCCTGGGTTTGGAAAAAAAATAAAAGTGCACCCCTACCTCCCTTGCGAGCATCTCACAGGAGTGACGTGACCTGGGAAGTGTGTTCCTGCAGGTGGCTGCCTCTGCTTTTGACACAGAAAACTCAAACGTGCCTCGTGCCTGTGTGATCCGTCTCATCTCTGCTCTATCCTGTGCTGGTGGCTCAGCCCCACCTGACTTCAGGGCTTTAGATCTCTCCCCACCCTGCCTGCAGATTGCCTAGTTGTAGGCAGTATATCTCTCTCTCTCTCTCTTTTTTTTTTTTTTTTTTTTTTTTTTTTTTTTTTTAAGAATCACAGAACGGTTTGGGCTGAAAGGGACCTTAAAGATCATCTAGTTCCAACTCCCCTGCCATGGGCAGGGACACCTCCCACTAGACCAGGTTGCTCAAAGCCCCATCCAGCCTGGCCTTGAACACTTCCAGGGATGGGGCAAGTATTATTACTTATTCAAGACCCAGTAGAATCTAAAGAAACCTTTACTGAGCAGGTGAACACAGAGATTTTTTTTTTTTTTTCCATAGTTCTTAACTCCGCAGATCTTCATGATTATGGCTCCTTTGTGTCACCTCACCTGCAAATAGCATGTTGCTTCCCAGCACTTGAAGGTGTTACTGGTGTTCAAAGAGAGGATTTTCCAGCATGTGATAGGCATTAAGCAATGTCTTTTATTTTCTTCTTAGAAACAGCTGACCCGTTTTGGATGAAACTTTCCAAACCGCACCTACCAAAGGCACAAGCTTGAGAGGAAGAAATTCCAGCTCATGGGATTAATGCTTGCCAGACCTATGAGCAATTGGGAGCAACTTTTATATGTGGAAGTATCAGTTAGCCATAGTAATTGGCAAATCCTGGGAGTGCCTAGATGGTACATGTAATACACAGTGGCATGTGTAACATGTGCCTCGGGTCTTCCTTTTGCCCAACCAGGCCCTTCTGGTGGTCAAAGTGATGACAGCCGTGTTGCTAAAAATCCAAGCAAAAGCGATTTTCCTTTCATTGTGTAAAAGCGCTGAAGGCTTTCCTATTTGCTTGCGTGTGGCTGTACCACTGCAGTTGTCAACAGGTCAAACTGGATCCTGGAGCAGAGAAACCAACGAGTGCAGCTTGATGCTTAGGTTTCCCTGTTGCAGCACTTACTATAGTGCTTTTGTACCTTTGGAAACACCTTGTAAAACCACCAGAGCGTAAGATTGACTGTCCCCACCCATTCCTGAGCGTCTGTCTAACCAAGTATAATTGCGTCCATCTAAAATCCCTCTCATTTTAAATGCTGCTTCCTTGCATGGGTGTTTGGACTTCTGTTGCTCCTGGTGGCAGTGTGCTGGGACTGAAAGGCAGCTAATGGGGATGAATTGCCTCCTGCTGTTTGCTGGTGATAATGCCTGTTGGCTTAGCTCCAGGATTTGCTCAAGTGCTTTCATGTCCTACCATGGGTACGGAGCAGCCCCTGGGTCATCCAAACTACCTGGGAACGGCCAGAAAGGAGAGGCTGCCGCTGGGTCAGCTGCGCAAGGGATCACCGAGCATATTTGTCTGGAGGAAGTGTTAAGCAGTAGTGCTCAGCAGCGTTACGTTTTTAAAGACAAATATGCTTTTGCTTGTATTGACCAGGATAGGGTCCCCCTCTGGCTGCGGCTTAATTGCTTCACCCAGCATTGATTAACAGCGCAGGATTCGAGATTCCTGAGAGATGCGGTGTAAATCTTTTCTCCTTGGCTGTTGTATGCGACATGCTGGTCATCAGCACCATAACTCCTTGGGAGCGGTGCCATTGGCTAGGTGTGTAGCTCAGGGCTGTGAGCCTCTGTAGCCTGAACTGTCCTTGGCTGCAATTGCCTGTACCAGCAGCAGTGAAACCCTGGGGACCTTCACTTATTTTCCCTTGAACCTTAAATGTACAGTACCTTACACAGAGAGGTCCTGAGTCATCACAAGTCTCAATTGGGTGAGGTTTATTTTCCCTCTCTTGCCTATTCCCTTTCCGAAAGAAGGAAGATCAATGGACTATTTCAGCTCACATGACCTATGGGAATAGAGGATGCTGCCAGAGTATATATTTTTTTTTTTTTAAGAAAGGGGGGGGAAAAGGGGACAAGAATAAAAAAAATAAAAATGTTTGGATACAGCCTCTTCCATGACCCCTCTCCAAAACTAATATTATCCTAATAAAATAATGTTGCTTGTATTTGTTTAGGTTTTTTTTTCTCTCAACAAGGACTGCAAGTTCATTTGTTTGTTTTACATTGCCTGCTCGGAACAGTGTAGCTCTATGAGGTTAAAGAGATCCTCCGAGAAAGATCCTATTGATTTTAATTACCGAGAAACAGCCCACAGGGACAAAAGGACTTTGGCTGTTTATTTAGCCATCGCTGTGCTGCAGTATTGTGTAAGGAGAGATCAAATCAGTTGCCCTCATTATTACAATAATAATAAGGCAGAAAAGGTGCTTCAGGGCCTCAGGATTTTTTTTTTTTTTTAAGAGGCAATAACCTCCACCACTCCTCCCACCAATAAAAGGCAGACTTGAGGAACAAGGAGCAATTACTATTAGTCAATATTAATTCAATTACGCTTCTGTTATTTATATCATGAAAAGGATTGTTTAATATTTTAGAAATATCCCAACCAAATCAGGGCCCGCATCTGTTCTTTTACAGATTGATTTTTATCACTACTAAGTGCACACTGAATGCTTTTACCTCCTTTGGACTGAAGCTAAAGTTAATTAGTTATTCAGCATGAACAACAGCTAAACTATGTACCTAGTGGTGCAATGAGTGTTTATAATGGTATCTGGGTTGAGACTACACCTACTTGGATGTTATGCTAGAAACATTCCAGGGATGAGCAAGCGTTACCTGCCTGGGATCCCTTCCCACCTGTTCTGGACTAACCCCAAGCCAGATTTATGGCGGTCTTGGTGAGAGCAGAAATCGGTTTGTGCTCATTATGCTTATTATTGCTATGCTTATTCTATTTGCTATTTTTGTTTTTTTGGAGCCTGTGCCTCTGAGTTGGTATCTGCTCTGTGACTTGGCATGAGTTGTCTCATGAGAATGTAGTATTTCCCCATGGCTATTCTCTTGCTTAGATACTTTTTGATGAATCCTTGATGCTTTTGCCCAGAAGGGCCAAAACAGCCAAATTACAGAGCTTTATGTGAACTGTGTCTCAGAACTCACTTGTGGCTTCAAGAAAAATTAGCCTTTATTCTTGTTGACATCAATCTTGTAAAACTGTACTTGAGCGACCCAAGAGTAATCCAGCCGTTGGGTGTATGCAGGGGCTGGTTGTATAAAAATCAATGTTTTAACATGGAGGTGCGCAAAGCTGGAAAGAGTTGTTGAAGGCCTGCTCTGCCTTGGCCAAGCAACATGTAGGTCCATGTTGTTGTTGGTATGGAAGAAAATAGTAGAGCTGCAAGTCATTGGGATGAAGCTGTAATTTAGCTGTGTTCTGTGGGAGCCCTGTGCTTGTTGAGGACTCTGCAGGAGGGCTTTAAAGAGAGCCCAGGGACAAGCAGTTTAGCTGTCAACATCGTTTGCAGTCTCCTGTGCAAAAAGACATGGCAGAAGTTGACTCAATGTCTGTGCACTATCTAAGCAACTGACTTCACACTTAAGAGTTTTCTTTATTTTCCTTTAAATCACGGCACTAGGAAAGGATTTCCTGGTTCTTGTTCTGCTTCAGTTGAAGCTTTTTGAACTTCAGAACGTGTCACATGTGGCTTTATCTCTTTGAGTCATCCTCTGGGCAGCCAAATCTGTTGTTCACTGACCACTTGTGCAGTAGAGATAGAGATCCTAAGTATTTCAAGCAGCGAGGTTTCAGCTGGTAGGGTTAATACAGCACAGCACCGGCATGTGTTGCGGGTCAGTCCCTTGTTTAAATAGTATGTTGTTCTGCTGATGGTGCTTCCTTAAATGTCCGAAGATAGTGCAGATTGGGCCAGAAGGCTACAGAGGGCGTGTTCCTGAGCTGAGAGCTGCATTGCCCCAGGATGTGGGAAAGCTCTCCAGGTAGAGGAGCTTTCCAGTGGCTTGCTTTCCCAAGGTGGGTTAAAACAGTTGACTCAAAATATCTTAGTAATATTTTACCTTTTTGTCAAATTATCAGTTTACTGTTTGACTAGTTATCCAAAACGGAATGCATTAAGTCAAGTAGATTGTCTTCACCATGCTGACTTTTTAAGTGAATTTAACTGAAATAGTCTGTTCCTGACTGGTAAGAGCCACTGTTGATAGTGAGGGTGGGAAGTAGTGCAAATGGATTTAGAAAGATGATGAGCAGTTAACAGCAAAAAAACTAAGATGGATTTTAAAATTGCTTTTTAGGTCTTTAATTGCATCCCAGGTTTGAAGACTGCATGTTTCATAATTCCAATTTTTCCAGCAAGAATGTGGACTAGGAATGTACTACTTCATATTTTCCATGATTTGGCCAGGATTGATGCTATTTCTGTTCTATCTGTTCTAGTCTATTTTGTCACGTATTCTATTTCTGTGATATGTTTCTGTGATCAAACCACACCTCAGAAGTTGTCAATATAGGAAATCTGTGTATAAGAAGAAAAATAGAATGATTAAGCTTATTTTCAATGTGATAACATGGAGGAAGGATGGATGATGACACTATTTTGGACTGCAGATACTGTGAAGGAGGTGTCCCCTAATGATAAGTCAGAATTAGCTGCTGGAGAAGTAGCTGCAGTTAGTAGTTTGGGATAAATTGATTTCTAAGGAAAGATTAAGTCTGAAATGTATAGAGCAGAGATAAGCAAGTACAAAATGCAGGATGTGTTGACAGTCTGTGGAACTATATGTAAAGATCAGGGATGATCAGGGTTTATTCTATGAAAACTAGGAGTGTAAACTAGGGTGTTGGATGTTTGTATGGATATATCAGTACGTTTTTCTAGACAAACCTTTTCAGGCAGCCAGTAAATGCTAGATGAATTGCTGTAGCAGCATATAGCACAAGGTAGGCTAACTGGGCAGATATTTACTCAGTTTTCTTGATTTTGAAATTTGCACTGGAATCACACGTTCTGAAGTTTCCAGATACAGTCTTCCTTTCCACATACCTGGAGCTAAGAGCTATGCTCCAGCTCCACTGGGGTTAACACATAGGTAACGGTAAATTGAACCGTGACTTCAGGTAAAGTTCTTCCTTTCGTGGCTTAGCTCCACACTGGTAAACTGCACTCCCTCTCGTCTGTTTAAGTTTTAAGCCTGTTTTGAGTTCTTTCTTGGGTAGACCCATGAAATGATTTTCTTTAGTGTCCCTAACTCAGCCCTCAGTGTGGAGGTCAGCCTTGGTAATGTTTCTCCAGTGCCTCCTCATCAGTCCCAAAGACCTGTTTTGCCTTGTCCTCTTCAGTCCTTCCCTTATCTCCTGTTTCCCTATCTTTTCTTCTCTATGTCTGTGTCTCTGTTTTGCCTGCATACAAAGTATGCTAGTCTCTTTCATTTCATATATTCTGGATTTACCCCCCACTCTCCTCTTGTTCGTCTCTGAAGCTGCTGCTTCAACTTCTGCTCTTCTGAAAAGCTTTTCCTTGCTGCAGTACTTCTCTTTTCAGTAAGTATGAAAAACCTGTGGGACTCATTTCTGCCTTGAGGTAAAAGGGCAGTTGAAGGTCCAGAGAGGTCTCGCATCACCTCTATGCATGCACCCTTCCAGTGCTCCTTATACATTCGCCAGCTCACCTGCTGCATGGGGCTCTATGTTAAAAGCATCATCAAAACCTGAGGATCATAAGATATTTTGGGCAGAGATTCTCTTCTTGTTGTGGGGGTATCTGAGAGATTTTCTGAGAAATTTTTGGGAAATTGAGTGAAGCTGTCTCCGATTTCTCCAGTATTTGAACCCTCTTTTGATGGCTAATTCTTACAATTCATATAAGTGAATATTTATTTATCTTAGCTGGACATGATGTGAATGGTATTAATTGAGCCTTGCAAGAGACTTTTGCTTGCTTCTACAGAAATTCACAGGTGGGACCCCATCCCCAATGAATTTATAGCGGATCAGGTCATTATGCTTGGGTGGCTGTATGACAGCATTGCAGAACAGAAAATCTTGCTGTTTAAAGCACTTTTGAATCAGGAGGAGAGAATAAAAGGATTCTGTCATTCACCCTCTTGGTCATGGCTTTTGGTTATGGTTATAGCTTAACATAACTACCCGTCAAACAACCGCGTATTTTTATGATCACATGTAGGGTGGTTGGTGGTTGCATAAGCAGAAAAGATTTAAAGCTCTTCTCTTTTTTTGTTTTTTTTTTCTTCTTGAAAGCTACATTAATTGTTCTGATGTCTGAGCATCTGCCCGATACGCATTGTTTCCCCTGCAGACCAAGGAAGACAATAGCTAAATACAAATTTATTGAACAGGCAAGCTATAAACCCTGAAGTTAGCACAATATTTTAATGGAAATCATACTTTGACAAAGGCACATGTGTCAAATTTTCTAGCTGGAGATTACAGTTCATCAGTACCAGAATTAATTAAAAATATCCCACCAAACTTACCCACTGTTCTGCTGATTCTATATATAGCTTTTTAGCTTTATAAACTAATGTCTAATTGCAGGGAGGCATGTGTCTTTTATTAACTCAGAATGCATTAAATGAAATGTCGTACTTTGGAAAGGCATACAATTTTCTGTTAAGTCTACCTTTCAATTTTCGGTGGCAAAATGGTCTTTAAATAATTCTGCAGCTTTCATTTTATGTATTTTTACAGTGCTAACTGGTGAAAGCTGATTCATTATCTGCTGTCCTAAGTTTACCTTCTCTCAATAACTCACAAGTTCAGGTCACCCTGCAGTGCCTCCTTTCGCCTTCGCTCAGATACCATGTCTAACTGAATGGAATTGACCTGTTTAAGGCCTCTTCACTCCAACTAAATTATTTGATCATAGCCACAGACATCTGTTTGGGGCAGTAATTGGTTGTTTATAAGAGCAGAGGAGAGCCACCAGCAGCAACAGCGGCAGCAAGACAATAAAGGCAAGGGACAAGCATGGAGGGCATGTAGACAGGTCCTGACAGACCACTGTCTGCTCGAGATAAGCAATGCAGATTAGTTATATGCGCTCTATCTCACCACTGGGGCCTAATAATCCCCTTTAGCACTCATTCACAGTTATGTAGCAGACAGAAAACTAATACGGGGGGGAATCTGGTCCTACTGCCTCGCCACAAATCTCAGACACAGTTTCTGGAATCCGCGGGATTTTACCGTACAATTAGTTTTAAATGTCAATTTCATGGCGGCTCATGAGATGGAAAATAGAAGAATAGTAGGTAAAGGTACCCATTGCAAACTAGATTATTTGAGAGTGAAAGATGGCTATTCAAGATGCGGCTGTCACTACTGCTTCCTGGCTTGACAGCGACAATGTGAACATGGAGGTAAAGGATGACAAAAATGTAACTTGAAGGACTGAATTGCTGGCGAAAAAAATGACATGGCGTTTCTGTGCTGTTTGTGTACAGCGAGGAGACAATGTGGATTTTAATTGATTTGCAAAATCGTGTTGCAATTATCATGGAACACAAGGTGGTCATGCTTGAGGGTGACTTGCAGTGGCAGCAGGCATGTAAAGTAGTGCGCAGTGGGTTTGTCCTGTTAGAGATGCACATATGTTCTCCCTTACTGTCAACCCAAAACACACGACACATCTTGTGGGTGCTGCCGGTCAGGGTTTAAAGGAGACTGAAGATGCTGGGATTTGATTAAGAGAACTCCATGTTGACTTTTTAGCTACACGCACAAAGAAAAATGCATTTGCAAAAGCAGAAAAAAAAGCCAGAATAAGGCTTATTTTAGTTCAGTTCCCTTTTGGAGAAAAATATGTGATCACATACTGTTTTTCCACAGCCACCCATAATTCTGGCACTGCTGTTTTGATTTTTTGACTTTACAACCTTAACATTTTTGTTTTAAATGAACACTCAACATGAGCATAATCACATACATCTGCTAGGTGGCCTCTTTCAAAGCCCATTTGATGAAAAGGGGAGAACCACATTATCTGTCACTGGCTGTTGATCAGACCCACGTCACATCCAGACAGACACAGAACACCCTGTCACATAAAGGCTCCAGCAATACCAGTTAGGGATGGTGACTACCCACCTCCTACAGACATGGGGCATCCAGATATTATAGATCCAATGACTTTTCTACTGCACTGTGCTCTCCTGTATTCTGCACGTGGAGAATTGTAGATAGAAATTGCTTTCTGAAATTATTACAAGTTTTGAAGTATACTGATACTATTTTCTGTAAATTGATCTGGATTGCTAAGTATTTCTAGGGTGTTCCCATATTGTAAAGTCACTTTCCTGGGGGTCAAGATCTTTCCTAGGAGTAACTGCTTTTTGAAGTCCACCAAATTACCCAAAGGTTCCTATTAATTTTATCTCTAAGTTAAAAGTCTGCGATTTGCCAAGAGGTTGCTATTTGTTGTAGTTCTGAGTCAGTGGAGGGAAGGAGAGAGTGCATAGGCTGATGTTAAGACTGACAGATTCTGGGATGTTTGCTTGAATCCCAGAAACACAGATTAGTGGGACGCGGTGCCGGTAATGGAACCAAAAGATTGTCATAAATGTGGCTGTCATTAAGCTGTGCTACTCATGTAACAGATAGCCCTCTCAGTGTGCTGTAAATATGTGCTCATATGCAAATGGGTAAGAAATACTATTCTCCAGAAGTGCCAAGGTTTTAGTGATGCAAAGAAAGTGACTCTGGCTCTTAGACTTTTCAAGTCCTTCTTCCAGAAATGTAGTAATTTTTTATGCAAATAATCATGAAAGCTGATTGTAGGCACCAGTGGGAAAGGAAGTGTCATCTCAAACCGCTTTCTTTAAAAACATTCCTACCACTCAAGGTGATGTTTTTCAAATATTTCAGTTTATATTTTTGTATTGAAAATAAATTCGTATTGTCATCCAGAAGCAAACAAAAGGATCCACACTGCATTATTCCACTAGTGACAAAGTGCTGCACCTTACTGCTAATGACATCTTTACTTTGATGTCCATTTATTCTCTTTATTAGCAGAGATAAACTTTCATGAGCTAAAACTCCTTTTGTGTCTTCAGCATGCTTGTTGTCCTTTCACCTCTCCTCCCTTCTGCACCTAGTGTGGAATTAGCAACATACTGAAAATTCACTTTCCTGAGTCTCTTACTAGTAATACAGTAAAACATCCACTTATAGTGCATATAAGGTACCTACGACGCAGTTAGTGGTGGTAAGTACTTTTGCTGCATGTAACGGCTGGCTCTCCCAAAAGACTCCCCATTGCTCTTTCCCTTTATCGTTTTGGTTGTGCTTTCTTGCTTCTGTTCTGTTTTGGCTGTGTCCAGCCTGATGGGGGGTTTTGACGCGGTATGCACACTGGCATTACCAAGCATAGCGCTATCCTTCTTCCTCTGGTGAGAAGTAAGGTCTTCGCTGCCACCCTCATAAGCACACAGAGTTTCTAATGCGTACTATTGGAATTGTGTGCATTTTTCAGGAGGGGCTGAGTAATGAAAATTGCTGATCTAAAAGCCTGGAATCAACTTCTCTGTTTAAGCAATACCAGTTTTATTTTCTTGAGTAATGGTCTTGATGAATCTTTGCCACAAAAGAATTTTTGCTGACATCTTTCTCTGTTCGATATTGTGTGTTGGCTATCCCAATATCCCATTGATGTTCTGCACAGCTCCATCTCCGCACGCATCTCCAGGGAGTCTTGTGTTTCTGGCATGAATTTCACATGCAATATGGAACCTGATTTGGAAGGGCCATAAAACTTTCATGGGACATAAGACTTGCATGCAGAAGGCACTTTTATTGGGTTTTCTTAGTTAACTATAGGAGCTTCAAAACTCACCAATAAGGGACAGAATCCTCAGCCACTGTAAATGCGTGTAGCTCTGTTGAAATCAGCAGGGCTTTGCTACTTTACACATCTGCTCCATGGTTTTTATCTGGGAAATTTTTTTATTCTGCATTGCCAGCTGGAGAGTTATTGTGCAAGCAGGCTGTAAAGCACGGCAATGTTTTTGACTCCATCTACATGTCCTGTATTTGTTATCTAATTGCCAATAGACCGAACTGCAAAGGGACTGTATTTTTCAGCCAAACGACCTGTAAGTAGCAGGAAATCTTATGCTTTTACCTCTTTGGCCAAGACAAGAGCATCCACATTTTACATAATGAGACAAATCAACTGTTCTTTATCAGTGCTTTTTGTGCAATTGCAAATCTTTAAAGCCTAGCTGCTGCTTGGATTTAACAACTGCATCCCAACCCTCCATACATCAGGAACATGCAGGTCGCTTTTATACAACCGCAGTGAATACCATTATTTGTAACTAGATTGAGCTAAAATTCAGCCTCAGATGTTCCCGCAGGGATCCCTGGCTGCTCAGAGGGAGCAGCGGGCTTCCATTCAAGAGGGGACTGCAAGTCTTTAAACATATACCTTGAAGTCAAATATTGTTTTGTGAATTACAATTAGGTGATAAATTAGTAATATGAAGACAATTTACAGTGTCTCTGGTCAGTCCAGATTTCTGGGTGGTTGCAGACTCTGCAACCATATGAACAGCAGAACTTAAGTCGTTACTCACGTGCTTTGTTATGGGGTACTCGGGAGCATCTCTCAGGCTGCAGCCCCAACTTCTTATCCATGACTGTAATTTCTTATTTGGACACGTGAGCAGACCTGATTCCCTGTTATTTCATTGTGTCTTCCCCAGCGTGTTCAGTCCCACACGGTTAAGAGGTTGCAGGAGTGATCTACACGATGGGTATGTTTTCCTCCTGGGAATCCACCTGGAGATGCAAATTGCATCTTTTCAGTCCCACACTCCATGTCAGACCCCAGCCAGAGCTCTGTCTTGAAGAAGAGGAATCTCAGAGGCGTAACAGAGGATGTACTGGGATTTCTAATGAAATAATAAATTACAATTACAGCTGTTAACAACTATTCTTACTACCGCAGGCCATTCAGATAAATACTTGTATCAGCCAGGTTACCATTTCTGCAGGATTCTTGCCTGTCTGATTTGGTGTGTCCTACTGTCTCTCTGCACCTAAGGCAATGTTTGGTATCCTCTGGCTTATCCTCCACTTCTTCAGAGGGATGGTTCAGCTTAATGTTCAATCTAGTTTGTCTAATTATTCAAGCGTGGGCTCCTAATAGCAGAGATTAGTCAGATCAGCAGGTGGGTTTCAAATAAAAAAACTATAATAATTGATATCACATTGGCCAGTCTAATTGACACAGGCTGATAGCATCTGCTTTACTCCGTGCTTTTGTATAGTGAATCAAATCTCCAAATTGAACCAAACCATTTCTAGGAGTCATATTATCGCCATTCGGCTTTAGCAGCCCTTGTGAGCTCTCACAAGATCCCTAGAGATAGAAAGCAATATGTGTTCCCTGCAGTTAAATTTAGTTTGCTTTTCAAGTGGAAAAGAAAAAAAGCCCCAAGAAATACAGAAAAGTCTAAGCTGTCCTCATATGTAATATATCTGTCTATGCTAGAACTCAAAGGTAAATATTCACCTTTTCCTCCCCCCTTTTCTTTTTTTTTTTCCTTTTTCCCTATTACTACAGTGACTTCCAGTTACGTCTATATAACATGACCCATCCCATCACAAAGGATTTATTTGCTCTCATGTCCCCATCTCAACTTGAAGTTACGTGCAATGCAGCCTCTTATTTTGATTTTGCTTTTCAAATTATCAGGTAGTTTTTATTTTCAAGTAGGGCCAAAGAAGTGGCTCCTGAAGCAGGTGGTGGTGAATTTTGTACAGGTCCATAGCTCCTGTAGGATTTTTATCTGCTGCCCACCACTAACTTTGGAGAGGGCTCTGTCTCCTGCATCATCTGCTTTGACACAATGCATTTCTGTGACCCAGAAGGGCAGAGTTCCTGGCCATTGCCTTCATGCCAAAATTTGAGTTGACTTCCTAGTATTCCTAATTAGGATTTAAATCCTAAAAGGATTTAAATTGTGGGGTATAGAATCATATAGGTTGGAAAAGACCTTTAAGATCATGGAGTCCAACCATTAACCGAACACTGCCAAGTCTACCACTAAACCATGTCCCTAAGGGCCGTGTCTACTTGTCATTTAAACACCTCTGGAGCTGGTCATTCAACGACTTCCCTGGGCAGCCTGTTCCAATAACCCTTTCAGTGAGGAAATCTAGAAGATAAGGACTGACCTTTTCAACTCCACTTCTACTGAAATGTAGTGAAAGGGGTAGTTTCTTCTGTGCTGGCCTGGAACTGCCAGAAGGTCATTTAGATGTGAACCTCACTAACACCAGTGCAGTGCAACCTCCCACCATGTGCCCTGAAGCAGGGCCTTGAAGTAGTTCACAAGCTGTCTCCTGGTCTGCTTGTAGTATGCTTGGAGTTGGCTTTCGTACCAAATTACACTGTATTTATTTTGGCCAGGCAGGAACTGATGAACAGCACAAACAAGGGGCATTGGTCATCATCTGCCAACGCGTGGCAGTGTGTGCTGCCAACCTGGCGTGATGGGAAGTATCATTTCTGGATGCTGCTGTGGTTTTGTGTAGAACAGTTCGTAATTCTCTCACTGTTACCTTGTGGTTCTTATACTGATCTGTTGTATGCACTTCTGTTTCTCTGATTCCTTACGCCACTGTGAACCCCAGGGCCGAGGCATCTTTTATAGCATTTTTAAATCTACCCTACTTGTCGCAGCCAATTGGTGAAGACCATCATACGATTCATGGCATGAATGTCTTACCTCAACATGGCTTTTAAATGCTTTTATACACCAGCTTACATTCCTTTGATTTGTCTGCTTACGTATGTTGTAATAAAGTACATAGGAAAGAATGGTGATGAATGATTTTGGGTGAAGAATCTGGTGGTTCAGCATGCAAGCTGGCACAAGACAAGTTCAGTTGAAAGCAAAACCTTTCCAAGGTGAAAGCCTTTAGTGCTACAGTCTTTATTCTTGATGACTCAGATAATTTTTAGTTTCTCCTAGAAAAGCTTATTTCATAGAGTTTATGTTTATGTCTTATTTACAGTGATTTCCACTCAAAACGTTTCATAAATTTTTAATTTCTAATACTTTGACTTCACTATACCATGTTAAGACAAGGAAGGAAATCAGGCAACACAGGTGCAAATCCTTACCCTAGTTATTGCAGGGCAAGCAGCAAGTCTTAGGGTACAGCTTTTGGGGATCAGGAAATGAAATGTGCTCACGCTTCTGTTAGTAATTTAGATTGTTAAAGAGAGATTTGAGCTCTTGGACTCAAAGAGTTTTTCAAACTGAATATAAATGTGATAAGAACTTGTGGCCATCTGAAAATCCCAGGAACTCCCCAGGAAATAAATTTTGACTAAAAGTCCCAGAGAGTTCCCGCAGCGTTATTATGTCCAGCATAGAAATAATAGTTGCAAAACACTAGGGCCACAGCGTCTTTATTTCAAAGATCTCTAAACGTTTTTATGAGCAGAAGGTTTTGCTGAAAACATGAGAATACTAATTTCAAAACCTTTGCAGCAGGGTCAACAGAGAAGAGGTATGTTCTATATATTAGCAGTGCTGCAACTTAGAGGCTTGGGCTGGATTTTAGACCCAAGTCCATTTTGTGCGTCACTCTTGAGGTCAGCAGGACTCGGGCAAATGCAAAATGCATCACGTGGCCAATGCTTTACTCGCTATGTGTCGAATGGAAAGCTTATTTCATAACAGGCCTGGATCAAGAACTACATGTGGGTGTTATCTCTAAAGCTTAACTCACCCGTTCAGCACAGGCAGATTGCTTTTAAACTCACGAGAAAGTGAGTAGCTAGGGAACCGGGGAAGAATATTCATTTGTTTTACAACCAAAGGTGCCTTTATCTTCGGATACTCAAATGTGAAAGTATATTTGTCTCCCACCGATGAAATATAATATTGATGTCACCTCCAAGAAATATAGTGTAATGTATTGCTTTTCCTTCTGTTTTGCACTTTATGTAAACATGCAAACACCCGTGACACCCCGCGATGATGGCAGCCAATAGACTAAACACTTACCCTCGCCGCTGTTGTGTAACCATGGGCAATTTATCTAAGTCTCACCTCTCTTAAAACACTTTTATCAAAATTGGCGGTCAAACAGCACTGAACCATGGTGGCCTCAATCTTAAATGCTGTGGTGCAGATTTTAATTTGGGAAAGATTAATGCACTCTCAAGTGTTAATGCCACAGCTTTCTGTTATCTACATTGATGGGTGTCAGCTAATTTCTGCAGAAGGATTGTAAAGCAAACTGTGCATGTTGATGTTTCAGAAGCCTAAGCTCCAGAATGGCTAGATAATAGAGAGGGGAATGGAACTATTTTCTCAAATTTCTTTTAAATTAGAAAATGTTTCCCCTGTCTTTCTAAAGCTGAGCTACCGAGTCAATTCCACTCAAGCTGATTCTTGAAGATATAGGGAATATTTCATTTAAAGGAGCAGTAAAAGTGTCAAAAGATACTTTATCAAGGTCGCTTTTAGATTGAAGATAACAACCCATATTATAACAAATATAGACCCCCCATAGGAAGCTTTGTAACTTCCGATACTATAAAAGCTCTTAGTCTCTGTCTCCATCATCTCTCATGGATTTTTTTTTTCCTTGTCTGCCCACGTATAATGTCTTAATTAACACAAGCCTTTTTTTTTTCATTTAATAAAATGACAATAGCTGGTATGCCTTGACTGGTTTATTTTTCAGCTTCATGCAGTTTAGCAAATACAGCTGGAGTTTGGTCTGTTTTTTGAACAGACTTTACTAGCTGTGAAGAAGATGTCTGTGAAGAAGAGGATGCACAATAACTAGGAAATTCTATTTGTACAGACTAATTTACACAGGAAGAGGGGGGGAAATGCAATTAAGCTCATAAAACTTGCTCCAGCAATGATCCAGGTCAAGGGGCTAATAGTGAATTGCATGAATAACAGTCACTCACCCAGCCACATTAAACAGTCTTGATAATATCATCCAAAATAGCCAATTATTTTGAGTGTTATGAAAAGGTCCTGTTGTTATTTAACAATAGTTTATATGGGAAAATAGTAATAAAGGGTATATGGTAAAAAATAATTTCAAAGGGATTAGTTGCAATTCAGTTCACAGTAAACTGTTTTCATGCCAGAGGGGTGAAGGAGCAATGCTTTAGAGGAAAGTGAATCGCATATAATTTAACACTGATTTTTATATGTTCAGCTGAAACCATATCCCCAACCTTATTATAGGGATAAGGGGAAAATACACTTGACCAGGACCGGTTTAAGTTTTTCCCTTTCTCAAGGGATGATTTCTTCTTTAGCTTTAAATAGTCAAATTCAATTTAAATGTTTTCTGCCTATTTGTTTCCCTTTGCAGTTTTTTTTGTGTGCTTCAGACAGCCTCACCTCTGAGCCTGCAAGCTGGGCGGCCAGATCGGGTACCGCTCTGCTCCCCTCCTAAGACAGGCCCCCCCCACCCCGCAGTGAATTACTGCTATTTTTTCCTCTTCCAACTCCAACTCCCCCGTTTCACCACATGGTATCTGTAGCTGCCCCTACTGGTAGTTCAGTTCTTTCCCATGTCTGTAATCTGACTGTACGAAGAGAGTGAAAACATTGAGGATGTGGGTTACTGTTAGACTTCTCGAGGACCCTTGTTTCCTTGCTGTTTGGGCTCCTCGCAGCTTCACCCTTGCATCGCGTGCGTGGCAAGACAGTGCCATCGACTCCATTCTAAAAGCAGGAGCAGAGAAGGAAGTGGCGCAATCAGCGCACCAGCAGCAGAGCCCCAATTTACTGCAAAACGATCTTCCCTAAGACCATGAACTTTCTACTTTGGTTACAATGAGTGACACAAGGGTGTGAGGATTGTGCAGCCGCTGGGTGGGTAAGTGTGGAGAGCCTGGAGATGTGTTCTGGCAGGGTAAAGGAGATAAAAGGGACGATTTTCCTTGCCCATTTTACCAGGAAAGGAGTACAAGAGCGGTGCTCGCTTTAATTCCGGATTCTGAGTTCAGTATTTCCTGACTTTAAGATCTGCTTAATTTGATTAATGTTACTTGCCTGCATGAATTTTTACAGGTATTATTGCATCTTGATCCTGATTACTTTCAGTTTAATTCCACAGTAACAAGGTTTGCTTTTTTTTTTAAAAAAAAGTTCTCTCTGCTTTAGTTACGGTTCACATAATTCTCTCAGTAAGGTAACTTCCAGTAAGTATTTACTCAAATTGTATGACTATACTTGTTTCATGTTATTATTAATTAGTGATGCAAAAAAATAGATTGAAAGTTGACATTCTTTCACTTTGCTTTTCTTTGTCAAGTTCGGGTGGAGCAAATGTTCACTGAAAACTTGTCAGTAACCATGCTTTGTGGTGTAATGTGATAAATGGAGATTTTTATTCAACTGTTGGCTAATAAACAACCAAAAAGGGCCAAAATATCAAGTTGTTTGCCTTTAAATGTGGATATTCATTATTAGAAAACTCAGGTATCTACATCCTCTAACGATTCTCCGTACGGGAGGATGTTTTGCAGCTTAGTGGTAACTTTGTAGTTTTAGTTTTTCTTCTGACTGGTGCAGACTTTGTGGTTGCAATATTAACTGCTCCATCTTGGCTTCCAGTTAGTAGTATTAAGATAACAGTAGATTTATTTCTCCTATCCTCCATCCTACCTTCTTAGACCCTCAACACCGAAGTTCACACCACGTGAACCAGACTTCAGCATTCTGAATCTCTTTGGACTCTGGTGTGATTGACAAGCAGAGGTTTATTTAAAACACCTTAGAGCATGTCTACACCAAGCAGTCTTCTGTTGCTTGACAGCCAGGATAGCCCAGCCATAGTAAAAGGATTAAATTAACTTGCACATACCTATGTGGCACCACTCTGTGCCACTGATGTTAAAAATATACTCTTTTATTCTAGTCGTAGTCTGTTTCTATTGCCCCATGGTTCACAGAATAGATGTCCTCCTACAATCAGATTGCAAACTCTTACTGGGGAGCAGCTTTGACGGCAAGTGTGCTCAAGTCTGTTAAATTAAGGCCATGGTCGCAGTCTAGCACTACAGAACTAGACTAACAGAGCTAGACCGGCTAATAGCCGGTGATAAGCAGTTCTGGTGACCAGGCCCTTTTGTCTTCAGTATTTGGAAAGTCTTGATTTTGTAATCTGAAGTTTGAAGGTTTGGCTCAGTTTTTCTTTTTATTTTGAGACATTTGAGAGCCTTCAAGGAAGGTGGATCGAATGAGCCAGGGTTGGGGCCGCAAGGGTAAATCTATACAAGACCGCAGAGTTTAAGTGGAATTGCATTGGATTGCTGCTGCTGGGATCTGGAGAAGAATATGGGTCACTTTAAAACATATTGCTACTGATAATAAACTCACTACAGCATATTTTGGTATTATTCCTGTACGTGTCAGGAGCTATGGCTGCTGTGTGAAAATGAACAATGCCCTTTTGTGGAGAAAAATTCATATGCAAGCTTCAAAGTGGTATGGATTATGGAAGTTTGGGGCATGACTGTAAAGGGTCTTGTGTGACAGCATGGGTTTTCATAGTTTAGCTGGCACGTTGAAGCAGTCTATTCTGTCGCTGTGTTCCCATTGCTTCAAATATGCATGGTACAGCTTGTCATAAAATTCTGATTGAATTTAAACCGTATGTGTGTGGTTAGGGAGACATCTGTTAATTGTTCATGAAATTAATTGAATGGTGACTATCTAGTTGAGTTTTCATTGGATTTATTCCTAGGGGCTGTAATTGCTAGTTTTGTAAGAGGTATCCCACAAGCAGGCTATTTTTAAAAAGACAAAAAACCCAAGCCTTTAGATGTATCTCCTGTCAGCCTATATTCCAGTGTTGAATATGCAATTTTAAAAATGGGATTGTAGCAACTCTTCATATCAAAGTAAAATGCTTGTTTTTCATACAGGAATTACAGAGTGTAACATAATTGGGCTCACTGAAATGAATTCAGCATCTCTCAGAGAACAAAATCATTGAGCCTACCGACTAAATTTAACAGCCTAATAGAAATATGCAGGTGAAGGTACAATTAATTTTAATTACTAGACTATACATTGTTAGTTGCACAGCCATGAGTAAAATTAAAATGGCAATCACAATTAGAAAATTGCAACCTCATTGTGCAACAAATTAGTCACAAATTAAAAGTCCAGGAACTATTATACATCCACTTTATTGCTTTATGACCATTATTGCCCTGATATGGATTTTATTTCTTTAATGTCTTGTCCACCTCTTTGCACCTTATCTTTGTTTAGAATCTCTGGCTCCTTCCCAGATTGTGAATCTATTAAAAGAAATAATATAGGCTAGAGGGATATGATTTTTCCTGTTCGCTCTTGGCAGAAACTTGTAAGTGGCCCAATCCTGCTCGCGGGTGGCTTACAAAACAAGGCTTGTCGCTGGCTTATTTCAGTGAGGTTTCCAGAGCAAAGAAAACAGTGTTCAGGGGGTAATAGCTGAGGTCTGTATGTGATGTAACCCTTTTAGAAAAGGTCAGGCCAGTTAAAGAGGGGAATCTAGAGGGAATCTACATTGGTGTAAGTTAGACTCTCTCCTACCCCTCCCCTCCGGCTGGGCACACTGATTGCCTGCACAGAGAATTTTAGCTACTGGAGCATTTATGTTATGAGCTACAGTTTTAGCTCTTCTCCATATTCACTTATGAAACAGGGTTTACAAATTATCCTATCCTTGGAAGCTTGGCACACGCATAAAGCGGAAGTGGAGTAAAAATGCCATTCCACCCATGGTGGGGGTTGACGCTGCCTTTGCCCTGAAACGCATGAGGAGCTGTCACGCGGTGGCTGACCTGAAGGTGCGGCTGCAAACACCTGAAATGCAGCACCTGAAAACACTGCAGATGTTCTACAAGGCCACATCTGCCTGCTGCCCCACATCTGGAAACCTGTGTCCCCAGCTAGCTGGAACCAGCAGCTCATCGGACGGGATCTTCTCCCACAGGTAAGTACTAGGAGATCCCCATCAATCAATGTTGCCTTAGGGCTATCTTGAGTACTTTGCAGGAAGGACAACCCCAATTTCAGGTGACTGTAGGCTGTACCAGGTACCAGGATGGCTCTTGTGCAAAACTGAGGAGCCACGGAGAGGGCTAAAGTAACGTCAGTCCCAAAAATTTCAGTTCTCTCCAAGATGAACCAGAGGTGCAAGAAAGAGAAATTCTCATGCCAGCATCTGATTTACGCACTCTGCATTTAGCCCGGTCCCTCCAGTCCTCCTGAGGGAGGCCACGGCAGAGGGCTGCATACATTAGGGCTGGGATGAGCGAAACATAGCAAGATAATTAATCAGAGTTTGGGGTGGGGGCGGAGCTAGGGAAGGGGTTTAAGACCAAACCATTGAACCCCAGCATGATCTCTGTTCTCCACGTGGTCTCAGCTCTCTGGGGCCTTTTCTAAAATCACCAGCGCATAGGCCAGCTTCTGTGAGCCCCAGCAGGGGCTTTTACAGCGCTTGGAGAGCCGAAACTCCATTTCAAATGTGCGGTTGCACAGCTATCAGAGGGTAATGATGTTTAGTCACTACCAATTGGGACTGGATTTTAATTGATGACCCAGAGGTGAAAGTCTTTATATTCCATTACCTGCTATTGCCAGTATTTTTCTTCTGTAATCCTCTTTGCTGTAATGTGAATACTTTGCGAAGGAGAAATTAAAGTGGGACTGTTTTGGGGTGAGAAAATATAGGTTTGCTCCCTGGTTTGCTCTTCCTATCTCTATTTAAGGCCCAACAGGGGCTCCTTAGTGCAATCCCAAATTCTGCTATCTACTCTTAAAATGGAACCAAAACATTGTTTATTGAAACAAATTAGTTATTTGGTTTTTTAACTGTATATTTTTGATGGAAATTTACATATAATTTTGCTTCCATATTTACATTGTTCACCTGTTTCCAACAGGAGAATCCCTCCCATTATCCCAAGCAAAACTCATCTTTGATTGCTAAATCAAACACTGAAATCTTTCTCATGCAGTTCTGGGAGAGGCCAGAACAGATTTACTATATATTTATGTAGCTTCTAGCACCTGATTGCACAGAGCCTTGCAGGGCCTACCTCACAATAGCAACTGAGGAAAAAATAAAAACAATGTGATCAATGGGTAATTCAAAAGAGTTTCTCTTAGAGGTCCTAGAATTTTCTTATTATCAGTAGTTTTCATATCTCAGACCTCCCTGAGTTTTAGTTTCTTGATAGGCTAACATGAATGATTTTTCTCTTGAAAATGTGGAGACATAAAAATGAAATGACAGCTTTAGAATCTATTTAAACGTATTCCGTATGGTCAGTGTTTGGAATGATTTTTATTGCAGTGAGTATATAAGATTAGGGAAACATCTACCAGTACCACTGGCTGATAGCCATTTAATATAGTGGGTTCTTTGCTGGGAAACAATGTGCATTGTTCCTTCAGCACTGACATTGGTGATACTAATACAAATATCTCTTTTATGACTTAGAATTTCAAAAGAAAGTTATCAATCACCTCAGTTTCTCTGTCTGTAAAACGGGATTCATAATAAGTCACAATATGTGCTCATGGCCATGTGACAACCTTGCAAGAGAAACAGGAATATTCTCTCATTTCTTGTTTTTTTGAGCCACAGGGCGCTGTTGAGACTTTTCTGTGTCCGAGTATTATGTATCTCTTTGTTGTGTGGTGCCAAAAGCACCTGGCATACGATGATTTTTTTCAGCTGTAGTCTTCCCATGCTGATATTTTAGAAGTAGTATTGTAAGAAATGTGGTGAATTCATCTAGAAGAAAATGCTGATGCAAGGAATTACTTGTTTTATTTTTCCTCCTGCTCTTTCCTGGTAAGAAATTTGCCTTGCCCATGAAGCAGAAGGCTTTTGGTGTTGAAATGCATGGAAGAGCTGCAATACAAATATCTTGTGATTTGGGTCAATAACTTTGCATTCATATTTGCTGTTAGTAATAACTGGGTAGAGCCTCATGGGAAAGCTGCAAAAATGGAAATGTCTCCTTGTAGATGTGTGTTCATGAAACCAGGATCTGCAGCTGACAGAGCAATTGGAGAGGTGTCTTTAAGCTTTACTGTTGGAGTCCTGAGACTCTATGTGACTTTTGAAATCATTGGTGTGGCGGGGAGGAGGGTGAAGTTGGGTCCCAAACTTCCTGTGAATCTCAGAAATATCTCTTATTGAGCCATTTTATTTATACTGCAAAGGGTGCCAGCGTGATTCTTTAGCCATAGCTGAGAATTCTCATGCAATCTGGAAGGTGGCCCTTCACTTAACCCCAGGTACTGTAAACTGCTTGATTTCCCCTACAAAGAACCAATTACAAATCTACATAATAAATTATTTTCTTATGGTCTAACAGGACTCAACAGAAAACATGGGTTTGAGAATGTAGCTTTGAAATTAACTAAGCAATGTTAACAGCATTAAAAAAATATCCGTAGGAAACCTTCATCTCTGATTTTATTTTAAATTGTTATAGAGCTCACGCTTCAGTGATTTCCTTCCATCTAGTCATTGGGCTGAAGAAATAACACAGAAAAGGAAACCTCTTGAGTATTTGATGTGTGTGGTAAATGGTCATTTCAGGGACCATGCACTATGGGCCGCAGACTGAGAGTTTAATTTAATTGGTTGAAATTAAAAAAAACATTCATGCCTCATGAAATTATAACCTTTACCCCTTGTGTGTCAGCTACATCTGACACTAGCCTTGTTGTTTGGAGATGAAATCCCTCCCCTATTTAAATGGAAGCTCCTATGGGACCCACATAAGCGTTACAAACAGAAGTGGCAAGTGGTTCTGATAGCTAGATCACTACTCCGACCACGGTATAACATCAGCAGGATTTCTTTAAAAAGTTAGTGTGTCTGTTTTTATCTTTGCCATTTGAAAAATCATGTTTGTTTGTTATCAGTATGCTCATATTTATTTTAAAATTCATGTTTCAAAAAATCGGCTTTGTGCTCTCACTGGGAGAAATGAAATACAAGGGATAGAGCTCCAGATTTGTGTGTTTCCTGTTAAGAAATCAGGAGCTGATGTTCAGTTTCTAGCTTGGATGGTAAGCTGGTTTACGTCAGTTGAACTCTACATGATTATGCGTGTGTGTGTTCTGCTATATTTTTCCTTTCTTGTTGGTTTAGATAGTAAAGTACAAGAACATTATTATTATTTTTTCTGGATGTCTGTGCAATGCTGAGGACGGGGCAGTGCCAGCCTGCTTTGAGACTGGGGCTATTACTGTAGTGCCAAGTAAAAGCAATTTTTAATACCATACACCGTGAGGTATGGATGGGATGTCTTCAACGTTTCAGGATGGAGTTTTCAAAGAGGACGTGCAGGGAGGCAGGTCCTCAGTTTCCACTGACTTTCAAATGAGCTTGAGGACCACCAATTTTAGATTGCTTTGGGGGATCTCACTATTATAAATGTGCCTATCACATTTTTGTATGACATCCTAGATAGTGAGATACAACGCCTGCAAGCTTGTAAAACTGACCTAGCCCTTCAGTAGGAGATCTGCTTACAGGCATGCCACAGCTCTGACTGATGTTTGCATTATGCTCATGCTGAATTTCTGGAGCCCTGCTCAAATGTCTTTATTCTGTGAGATACTGGGTCCTCAGCTACTCCAGAAGCTGGGTTACCACAGCAGTTTCAGTGATGGCTTCTCATTATACTGGAACCCTTCACTGGAAGGGTATCAAGTGATGTGGAAATCTAATTAACCAAACCGGCCCATTCCTTCTTAGTCTTTTGCTGTCAACAAATGCATCAGTTGGTTTCAGTTTTGTGTACAATATAGACATATATGTGATAGACGTATATACCATTGAGTTTTGGTTATGCTTGACAAAGTTTTTAAGTGCAATAAGAAGTTCAAAAAATGTCCATGGAAACTTATTTGGGATCTGGTACACCTTTGTATATGAAAATTCAGGTCATTCATACCAGAAAAGAAATTAATAAGAAGAGACCAGGCAAAAAGATATAACATGGAGGGGAAATATGGTGGGAAGTTCTTATTCTGAATAAAAGAGGTGAGAACAAGGTGATGAGCTGAGATGATGAGAGATGAGAATGAGGATAAGGTGATATTCAATGAAAAGAAAGTTAGTTATGACAACCAGTACAGATAATTCCCACAAGGGACAGTTGTTTTTTGGTGCTCATTGCTATAGAATGTCACTGACCGCAATTTAGGAAGGTTCAAAAACACTGAGCACTTACAAAGATGATAAGAATGCTCAGAAGGTAATACTAAATTGTCTTAAAAGAGGAGTTTGCAAAGGGAGGCAGAAGGCATTCAGATCCCAGTTATTTCAGCTTTCTGTCAACATAGCACCAAATTCATAAAACTCTGATTAGGTGCAAAACAGCCTCAGGAATGTACCATGAATGTGTGGGTTGACTTGTAGAGGCACTGAGCATCCACAGACTTATCAACAAAAACTGTTTATTTTCGTGCCCTGTGGTGCTACTTATCCTTCAGGTCTTTCGTGAATAAGAAGCACAAAATTGGTGAAATTCTCAAAGTATCTGATGCAAAAGGGCCTTTTCAAATGTTGCATTCTCGTTAGAACTAATCCTCCATTTCAGCCTGACGTAACATGTACTGTCAACCTCATGCATTTATTATTCAAACTATGCTTGCATGCTTGCCCCTGAAAAATTCAAAAGATGCAGCAAATCTGTCCCAAAGGCCTTTCCAACTCAGGGATGGGCTCCGATACCTCAGGAAAGCACCAGTGTCACTCTAAGAAGCCTGTAGTTGCAGTGCAACTGCTGCTTTGCAGTTGAGAGGGATAAAAATATGATTTTAGATGGAAGCTATAAAAATATGGTTTTAGATGGAAGCTAAGACATTGCTGGTCAGTGCTGAGTGCTGATGTGTGTTCAAGATCCAAAATCATAGAATGGTTTGGGTTGGAAGGAACCTTAAAGATCACCAACTTCCAACCTTCCTGCTATGGACAGGGACACCTCCCACTAGACCAGGCTGCTCAAAGCCTCATCCAACCTGTCCTTGAACACTTCTGCGGATGAGGTATCCACAGCTTCTCTGTGCAACTTGTTCCACTGCCTCACCACCTTCAGACTAAAGAATTTCTTCCTAATGTCTAATCTAAATCTACCCTCTTTCAGTTTAAAACCATTACCCCTCATCCTATCACTACACTCCCTGACAAAGAGTCCCTCCCCATCTTTCCTGTAGGCCCCCTTTAGGTACTGGAAGGCCGCTATAAGGTCTCCCTGGAGCCTTCGCTTCTCCAGGCTGAACAGCCCCAACTCTCTCAGCCTGTCTTCATAGGAGAGGTGCTCCAGCTCAGCCCAGCTGCCCTCAATCTGTTCTCTGCCCAGCCTGTATTTGTGCTTGGGATTGCCCCCACCCACACGCAGGATCTTGCACTTGGCCTTGTTGAACTTCATTGAGGTTTACATGGGCACACTCTTAAGCCTGTTCAGGTCCCTCTGGATGGCTTCCCTTCCCTCCAGCGTATTGACCGTTCTACACAGCTTGGTATTGTCAATCCCACTGTCTGTGTCACTGGCAAAGATGTTAAACAGTACTGGTCCAAATACTGACCCCTGAGGAACACCACTCATTGCTGGTCTCCACTTGGACATTGAGCCGTTGATGGTAACTCTTTCAGTGTGGCCAGACAGCTAATTCCGTATCCACTGAGTGGTCCATCCATCAAATCCATGTCTCTCCAGTTTAGAGACAAGGATATCATGTGAGACAGTGTCAATTTCTTTGTATAAGTCCAGGTAGATGATGTAGATCTGCACGAGTCCAGGTAAATGGCAAACAAACAGGTTTTGATCCCCTTAGGGGCGGGCAGTATGCTTCAGGGCAAGGAAATGAATGGGACTTGTTGACCAACAGTCAGTCAACAAATTTTCCCTGAAAATTAAGGAAATATAAGCCCCTCCCTGACTCCATTTCCAAAAGAAAAGCACCAAACAACTTCCTCCCCTGTGTGAGCCCTTATAATGATAAAAGAATAAACGACTCCGCTGGCACGTTTGGAGTTGTGGGGCTTTTAGCTCCTCCAGGGAGTGGGGCATTGCTATCTGTAGATTGAATCAATCTGCCTCAGAAGCGTGATGGCGAAAGAGCCCGTACACGATAACAAAGCGACACATCGAGGGAAGAGCCTTTACTTCTTTGAGCATAGATAAGACGGCTTTTTAAAAAGCGAGCAAGCACAGAGCAACTGCAGCCTCACCCAGTAGCAGTTTTAATCCTCTTGTTTGAGATTGGTAGAAGATTTGGCAGGTAGGCGGATGGGGTAAGTCTCTTCTTGTTATCTGAGAAGAGGACAATGCTATTACAAGTAAGGCAGCAAGAGAATTCTTGCTTGATAATAGAGTTAAGGGGAGCTAAAGGACAAACTCTTTTTTTTTTTTTTTTTTTTTTTTTATTGGGGGGATAATAAGATTGTCTGGAGCTAACTTTAGTGAAACTTGTTATTCTGTCTCTGATTTCCTTGTCATCAGGTCTCTTGTGCATGGCACTGCAAAGGGCATTGCTGCGTTAACCCATGGATGCTGTGCAGGGCAGTGGAGGCCTGGCCAGTTTTGTTTGCTTCAAGGCATCCCTCTCTTTTGCTCCTGTCCTAGGAAATGGCCCTTGAGCAGCAATTTATTCTGAAGAAGCTGATTTTTCTGTGGTTTTTTAGTAGGGCCAACTTTTAGTACCTTTGGGGCTGTGATGCCGTGTCTTGGGGATATGCCCATTTAATGAAAACCGCTTTGTGCGTACAGATACCACATTTGTGACATGGCTTTCTACCACGTAAGCAAAAGGAGATCTCGGAGAGACCTCTGCAAGAGATTTCCATAGCCACTGTTCCAGACAGCAGAGGGAAACACAACCATATGCATTAATCCAGTCTGTCATGTGCACCTTCTCCACATGTGCAAAGTCTTCTTGGACAGCTGAAGTACCTCGGGGCATCCCAGCGCTACCTCAAATGCAACCCAGAGGCTGCATTTCCCAAAGTCCCAACCAGCATTGTGGAGGCTGCTGGAGCCCCGGTGGGCTCTCTTGTCTTTCCTTTTGTAGCTGGTTGGTTGGAAGCACTGTGGGAAGGATGCTATCGTGTCTCTGCTAAGTGTGTATAAAGAGCGTGTTCGATGTGTGCTGGAACAAAACAAGAGTGGCGTAAAAAGTGGTGTTGCCACAAACACCCTGAAAAGGCTGTTACGGATGATGTCACAAAGGCTTTACCTTCTGCCCTCCCTTATCTAATAGTTGTAGTTGTCGAGAAGGCAGCAGGTGTAATAACCAAACAAATACCTTCCTGCTCTGAAGAAACAGCCCTTCTGCTTTATAACCACCTCTGCCTGAGCTGGTCAGCCAGGCAAATCCCTTGTGAGTGGTCAGTGAGCTTGAGAGCTTCTGCAGCCTCCTGGCTTTGTGGGCTTGTGCTGGTAGGAAGCCAGGGTGCACCTCTGCTGCAGCCCTTGCCTCTGCCTGGGGCTGCTGTACAGCTTGGGTTTGTACCCAAACCCTTTGTGGCCAGAGGAGGCAGTGTTGCCCTTGATTTCTACAAATCAACAGATGCCACGTCTGTTGGTGCATTTGACCATAAAAATCACCAGTAACAAACTCTCCAAGGACAAAACTCCACTTTTCACATATTTTTTTTTTTTTAATAGAAATCTGGGTTTTCCTACTTTCAAAAGTAGCAGCAAAATATTTTTTTTTTCTGATGAGCATCATCTCAGGGCATGGAGTGCTACCGCAGTCAGTTGTGCTCCAGCCCTCCTGGGCTGCGGGGGATGGCAGGCTGTTGGACAGGCAACTAGTGAAGGAGCTAACACAGAGATGTGTAAGGTTGCCTGCTGGCCCTTGGCAGTCTGGCGGGTGGGAGGGTGAGGATCAGGGGATGGTAGTGCCTGCCTGAGCCAATGGTGGCATGTGAAAAAGGGAAGGAGACCCTTTTGCATCACAGATTCCTGGGGGCGCTGCACTGCGGCCACCAGCTTCAGGTGCAAGCTCCCTCCACATCCCCTTCCCCACACGGGATGCCTGCATTAAAGCTGGTAACGCAGGTGGTGGCCACACACTGACTGCCAAAGGCACGAACCGAATACCTTCCAGGAAGGGAGGAACATGGGGATAAGTGCAGATTTTTTTGGGCTGCACCAAGGCTGGGCACGAGGGAGTTGTCATTATCCTGCAATTCTGCAAAATATCACCCTGGAGGAGGAAAGGACCGTGCACCTCATTGCGTGAGCTGAGCGCAGAGGCATAGCCTGTTAAGGCAGGCATCTTCAAAAGCAAAACAAAAATGTGTCTGCGAGATGAGCACGAGTCTCGGAGCCACTGCTGCTTTTAACGCGTTTTCAGCAAAATGCCCTGTGCCATCCCCAGAGCCCCTCCGCTCCCCCCCAGCCCTCCTTCCTCCCCCTCCCCCTCCACACAACTATTTAATTTTGCTCTGGCATGAAATAATAGAGTGCTGTGTATCTATTACAGATGTAAAGAGATTTAGACTGCCACAGGTTTCAGTAGCACATTCAAAGCCCTAACAAAGCTGGGTATAATAGACTCTCCCTGCCATTATCCATTCAGCAAGTGTAATAAATGACTCGGCCGCAGCCTGCCATATACCACCCGGCCCAGATAACAGCTGAAAGGAGAAAATTAAATTTTGCTTTTGTTGAAACATTATGATTTATGTATTTGTAATATAGGCTGCGGTGGGCAATTGAAAAAAAAAAAAAAAAAAAGATTGCTGAATATATTTCAGGGTTACTGATTGTACCACAGGCCACTTAGAGTGCTAGTAACGCTGTTCTTCTCCTTGTGCTCCTTAATAATAATAAAATCATGTAAATTCCCATTAACCTTTTCTCTCGTGTTGATTTTATTTATATATTTATTTTTTTAATTTTTTACTTCCAAGTCTTAAGCTTTGGCCGTTTACTCTGAGCCTCATGAAAAATAACAGAGTGATGGTTTATGGAGACAAGGCATGAAGTACCTAGGTATGTAAAAATGATGGATGTAGGTCAAAAAATCTATATATCATTTTTAGTATTTTTATAATAATTTTCTTTAAACGGGATGGTTCCCCCCCCTTCCCCTCCGCCTCTTCTCCAGTGCTGTCTTTAGACTCAATGACAAGATATTCTGATATCCTCATCCTTGCAATATCTAGACCTATAAAAATAATTAACTTCTCCCACCTTAGAAATATAGAGACAGAAACAGGAGTGCTTCACCCTGTAATTTATAATATTGCAGCACCGTCCCTTAATGTTGTAATCAGGCCTGCAAAGTCTTATCATGTTGTAGAATATAATGAACTTACTTATTCATTTCAACATCACATTTCATCTTAGTTGTTCTCCACATTACTTGCTCGTCCCTCCCATTTTCTGGAACACTGGTAAGAACGTAGAAGTTTCTCCCTTTCTTTTTCCTTTTCTTCACCTCGTTTAGCTGTGGGGTTGAGCTGAAGCAACAGACCCATTGAGGAGGCTGGAATCTTGTTTGCCTGGGTTCCCTAGGAATTTAAACATGAGTTGCTTTTAATATTTTTGTGGGGTTTAAAATTTATTAAACCTATTTATGTGGCTTATACAAATATGATGATTCGCTATACGATATGATGATTCACTTGATCCCAGCTAAACCCATTTGCTGAAAAAGGACTTGGCTGTATGAGAAGGGACAAGGTAGGACTGGAGCCAGAGGATGCTCTGTGCTTCCCACGCAGAGCCTTGTGGTGTGCGTCCTTGTTGCTGTGAGCATTTGTGTATCAAATGTTGCTACTTAAAGCAGGGTCTGTCAGAAGTTTGGAGGGATAAATGAGACCGTTCCTCTCTTCCTTTTGGTTGGCTGGTGGTGAGTGGAGTCCTGAATCTCTTTTTTTCTGAACCTCAAGTTAACCCTTTTTTAACATGGGATTCATCTGGCAACGGCTCATCCAATAGTGATGATTTTGTCTTTTCCTGAGGAAAATACCCTCTTCTACCTATTGCTAGAATTTTTTTGGCAGTATTTTCTCTTCCCCCACCAATTCTTCATTCACAGCTACAGAAAGTCAATCCCATGGTATTTCCTACCCTTGCCCAAAATCTGCTTGCCTTAGGGGCTGACAGCATTCCTCTGCTGGGTGCTCCTGCTGGAGCACTCCAGGAGAAATACTCTATAACTCCGTATACTCCATAATACCTTAGAAGCTTTAGGCAGCCAGAAAAGGAGGCTTTACCCGCTCTCCAGCATTAGCCTTTCCATCCTGGCTGTGGCCTGTGCAGGTCGGCATCATCATTAAGAAACACCTCTGGTCATCCTAAAGACGGGACAGGGGCCTGATCCTGACTCCTTTTGTCCCCTTTGTTGTGTAGGAGCAATGCAAGGACATGTTGTGAGCCACGGCCACGGGGACAGCCTGCAGCTCTTCTGCAGCCTTTGCTACCCGCATCTCTTGCACTTTGATGTTTCAGAGCCTGGCACGGGTCTCTGGCATGAGCTCTGGCAATTTTTTGGCTAGTGCGTATCTAGAAAGGTTAAAACCCACCAGTAGAAGTATATTGTGGTCTCACTGCATTTCATTTTTTTTTAAAGCCTGGGTGCATGGGGTTAAACATTTAAATAACTGGTGTGATTTTTAGACCTGCTGAATGATTTTTAGACCTGCTGAACCCCTGGCTGCTGTTAGCGCATATGGTCTGGAAGTTCGGGTGTGCAGGGGATGTTTTACAGCCAGCTCATCTCTTGATCAGGTATTCTGCTAATGCACACTGACAGATATTTTGTGAAGCAACATTCAGTCTATTTATTGACCCCCTGCCCTCAAATGCATACATACAGCAGAGCACTCCAGCTTATATTTAATGCTGAAACATTTGTAAGTACTGTATATCCTATGATCTATTGGACTAATGAAAAAGAAGGTTTATCACTGCAGTCCAGTGTAAATCTGCGGATAACCTTACTGTACAGTCAATTTATTCCTTTAACAGGTTTATTCCTTTATCAGGTGTTTGTAGAAGGTTTCACCATAAGTACAGCGGAGACATAATTTGCTGTGGGGCAGATTTATTTGTTTCACAGGGTTATTATTTTAACAGTCTGATAATCACCATGAGTATGTTTCACCATTTGGTATTTCTGTGTGTATATGCGAAAGTGTGTTTATTCATTCCCTGAACAGGTTCATTTCCTTATCAGCTATTCATTTTAAAGAGTTTTATTACATATGCAGAGTGTGTTGGGTACTAGAGTGCAGTAATTTTATTAAGAGATTTATTTAGTGTCAGATATTCATTTAGCTGGGGTTCACTGTAACACAATCATACGCTTTCACCTGGCCAATTTTCTTTGTATCTCGCTGTTTGCTATAAACAACACTCTCACTGCACTGCAGCCTCCAATTCCTTTTTTTTTTATTATTATTTTTTTAAAAACTTTTTACAGGGAACTCCCCCACGCTCCAACCCCTTTCATTTATTTTATTCACCACCATCTTTTTTTTTTTTTTTCCTGCCTCATTGTCAGGGGAAGGCAGTTTTGTTTGCAGGCTCATATGAAGTGCTTTTTTTAAATGAATAGGCTTAAAGATTCTGCTAAAAGGAGGAGGTTTCAGAAATGTCTCTCGAATGCCACTTGGGAATTGCTCAAGTCCCAGCACACAGTCAGTGACTGGCTTGAGAAAAGCAGGAGGAGGAAAACGATTCCGAAACAAGACTCTGGTTTACTGAGAAACTGTTTGGCTTCAATGTTTTGCTATGATTTAATAACTTTTAAGTTGTGTGAATTAATTCCAGAAAAGAGGAGGAAAGAAGTTGCTCATAAACCTTAGGCGAGGTCCGTCTTTAACTTGGCATAAAATGAAGCTGTAAAATAGGGAAAGAAATCCAGCTGCATCACTGAGTCTCATGCTGGGGCAAAATACAGCCTTAGTCTAATCTTCCTGATGTCCAGGGTTGTTTCAGACTGATTTAATAAGAGACAGGCTTGTGTCCAGACGGTGGCTTACTTTTCTCTCCCCACAGCTGTCTGTAGGAAGGAGCTGCATAAAAAGAGCTGTGAGCCCTCTCTGCTCAGTGCTCCTAAACGGCTGGAGGTCACGGAGGAGGCAGAGGGCGGCACTGCACATCCCAGGGACCCAGATGCAGATAGATTTTCAGCCACGTAGAATCTTTGGATTATTTGCGTGAGAGAGGGGTGCTCTGTAGCAATGTGTTTTTCTGGTCCAAAGCATAAACGAATCAGTGAAAAAGTCTGAGCTCCGTTAGTGTTGGGTCAGGTTCTTAACTGCAGGGGGTACTTCTAGTAACTGGCCAGTGTCATAAACTGAACTGGAGCATCCTGCATAACAGCATCTTCTGAACGATTATTTGATTTCTGGAAGAATGGATCATGATGCTCAACTGGACTAAAAAATGCAAAAGCATTTTTGCCAGCAGCAGAGTCAGTGAGATAATGCTTAATGTTGAGTTTTCTGACCTCAGTGTAAGATCCTGCGTAATTAAAGAAATCGTACGGTTGCCTAGATCTAGAATCCTGAGTCTATGTTTAATGTCTATCAGAAATAGGAACTTCTGAGAACTTTTTAACATCTACACAGCCATACTGAGGTTAACAGTGATAACTGTGACCTTTATTTCTGTGCATTTTCTTGATAGAAACCAGGAATTTTACTTAGCAGTTGACACCTTTCAGATCTTGGATCAAAGTTACACATGTTTTTAAAAGTTTAGCTGTAATTGTCTTCTAAATATTTATGTTGTTCTCAATAAGCACACTGATTTTTAAATTCTCCAGTACTTTTTAGGATTTGTATTGTCTCTTGACTTCTTTGTTGCCATCTTACTAGCCATTTAGCCCGCATGTTGTCTAAGCCACCTTTTCCTTGAATTGCCTGAAACTTTTTCAAGTAGAGAGCAAACTATTAAACATAGCAGTATTTCATTCTAATAGAGGAGCAATATAACTTCAACTGTGTTATCAATACAAGATCAAAACTATTGATGAAGACACAAAAGTAAATCAACATTTGTCTATAAACAGCATAGTCTATTTACCAGATGCAATTAATACAATTTAAACATTCAACCAGATCATCGCTTAGCATTTGCTGTTCTTTTCTTGACAATCAGACATCCAGCAGTTTAGTGGGAATGGAAAAATAACCTGCTAAAATCCATTGGCATTGACAGTAGTTACTTCCCAGATAGTTAGAGTAGGGAGTCAGTGTTAGAGCTCTTTATTCTAAAGAACTCCATTTTCACATAAGTTTTGGGAAGCCTTTTCTATTTTGTGCTGGAAGAAATCACAGTTCTTCAAACATTTCTGTAAAACAGAGCTATGTTAAAACACCAGATCTGCACTGAAAAGAACTAAGTTTTGTTTAGTTTGATCTCTAAGGTGTTTGGAGAATCCATCCTGATCCGTGAAACCTTTTTCTTGATAATATCCTCAAAATCAATATTTAACTGCAAAGCATTTTCACTCTGACAAAAATGCATTTTCAGAAGAAAGAATGTTTAATTGAAAATGTTCTTAACAGCTCTAGTCTGAATGAAACTACCCATCAGTTTACTCTTCACTGACTCATTAGTATGGTATTAAATTTATGACTACAGTGAAAAAAAATCAGCTATGGGTAATTGAACCCCTATTGTAAAGAACCGTGTTAAAATGTACTTAGTTATGCTCAAGGCTAATGTTATTTGTTAAATCTCCTAAGAGGGAATTAGCAGTTGAAGTTTTGTTTTCATAGTGTTAATTATTACTCTTGATGCTGCCACGCAACATCCTTGACTCACTGTGGCTTTTCAGCGAGAGTCTGTGTGACAAGTTTGCTCCTTATTGGGTAAATTGCATCATTAAGGAGGAGCAGGGAAGGTAAAAAAATGGGACAAGGGGGCAGGTGTAACATTGGGTGATGGACCCAGAGTCAGGGTTTTCCCAGGAGACGTTTGCTGTCTGCAAAGTGATTGTGATTTTCTTGGGAGTGTGGAAGACCCAAAGATAGCATGGATACAGCTGCTGAGTTTAGTCTGGAGCTCAAGCTGTAGAAATCTGTGACTTTTATTCTAGGTTGTGTCAGCCTAGACAGAAGCCTTCATAAACTTTCCCCTGTTTTCAGTATATGGAGTCAAAGGAAAAGCCTTGCATTATTGCGCATACTGTACCTCATCTTACTGGGTCCTGGGAATTAAATAGCCATCAGTTTATCCAAAATTGGAAGGAAAGTTGTTAGGGCATCCCTGGTCCTGTGGGAACAAGCCAAGGCTCCATGGCCAAACTCTTGTATTTCTGCTTCTGTTCTTTGCAGAAGAACTGAAGCAAAACCCACTAATGTTGACTGTGAAGAAGTATTCCTTTTACCTCAGCAAAACCATCGCAATTTACAGCTAGCTGCTACAGCTGCCCATTCTCTAGGTTTAATGACAGCAGAACATGGCTGCCTGCTGTGCATTGGCTCCGTTTCAGGTGGAGACCAGAAAATGTTGAGGTTGAGAGAGAAGAGGGCCAAACATCAGCAAACCTCAGAACTCAGGGCAAAAATCCCGTTGTATCAAGTGCGAGGTTTTCCCTCAGGTTGCACGTTTTACACTGCAAATGTATGACATTGCAGTGGTCCATCCGGCCCTGGATCCTTATTCAGAATACGAATATGTGTGTATGTGTGTGAATGCATATGTGTTTGAGGGAAATGACTGCTGGAAATTTTTTTTTTTCCTTCCGGTCCGAGTGATATTAGAGTACAGATAAGAAAGACCATTTTGTTAGCCTCAGCTGTTTTATTAACAGTAAAAGATTGCTCCAAACTGCACCTACCTCAAAACTGTTTTTGCAATACCAAGCAATGGTCTTTGCACAACTTCCCTTGACAGATTATTCAGGTGTATCTTCCCTGAGAATTTTGGGAAGAGATAAGCAGTGAGATTAAACCTTGCTTGTTTTCAGACTGTGATATTTAGGTTTTATATTCATGTGAGCATGAGCGGTAAATGTTTTTTTCAAGAGATGGCCTCTGCAATGTGGGGTCCTGGGTGCCTTCAGCTTTCTCGAATGTCATAATTAAGCCTTTGCACTGGTTTTGTAAAACTTCAGGAAAACTCTATGGAACTTTTCTTTCAATATCAACGGTGAAAACAACAGATCTGTAGATTTTTAAGAGGAAATGAGAGCATCTTGATTTCTGAAATTATCAAAATGTTTGATGTAATCAAAGAAGCTGAAAATAGCCTTATGAAGCAACTATTTATCATTAATACGTTTATACATACAACATATGCAATTGTATATAATAATATTATATTAAATGCAGTTATTTTATGCATATAGTCAGAGATCAGGAGCACTCAGGAAAACAGTCTGTCTAGCTGCAAGAGTCTGCCAGAATGATAATTTGTGCTTGCGACAAGCCTGAGAATGGCTCAGAGCAGAATCTTTTGTTGAATGAAAGGCTGCTTTGATATTAAGTCTGTTTCAACAGCTGAATCAAGCTCGAGCTTTATAATTCCTTGTGATTTACAGTATCAGTTTAAAACTGAAATGTTATTTGATCAGATTTGAGGATGTTAACTTCCACCTTCTATAGCACTTTATCTGCATCTGACCATGTCCTGCTGAATAACAATTCACTAAAGAACCTGTATCAACCTGAAGTCATTTAAAAAGAAGACTTATGCAAATGATCTCTCTTTATTTGGCTCTGCAGTGAGAGATCTTTCAAAGAAAAGAATAAGATGTAATTTCAACACACTTAGAAGTGGTGCTTCCAGGGGAAAAGGAAATCTTTGAAGAAGCAATTTATAGGCAGAGGTATTGTGCTAGAATGTGTAAATTGATGATTATTTACTAGGGAGTCTGTGAAGGAGAGAGACACATGCCACCTTTTATCAACGGGTGGCTGCTGCACAAGAAGCAGAAATCATGATGTTTTTTACAGTGTCTATTTTCATTTTCATTGCTTGCCAAGGCTGTAATGCTGATCTTTTCATTTAAATTGCAAAACTAGAAGAAATCATTTAACATGGCAGCTTCCTGCTCTGAAGAAGCTTGCATGTCTGGAATGGCATTACTCTGTACTACAGATTATATTTTTGACTGTCTCCCCAGATTACGAATTATTGTCAGCAAAACCTACTATTTACACCCAATTGAAGGATGGAAGGAACTTTTAAGGTCTGAAAGGAAAATTAAAAAGTCTTTGTACGTCTTCATGGGAAGGAGCTCGGCTGAGCGCCTTATCTTTGAGGAAGGTTTCCAGTACTGAACTGCAGTCATGTTCCCCTTTGCTCGTCTTCTTCTGCCCCCTTGAGTGTTGTCTCTCTCCTGTGGAAGAACAGAGGCAGCGCTGGGGGCTTGAATCCCCACAAGTGAAACGAGGCATTGAACCCATCTCTTGCCTTACGGGCATATTTCCCATAGCTCTGGATGAGGTTGGAGGTTAGACATCCGTGCTCTTCTGCTTGGAAAACAAGAGTTGTAAACCTACATATATATATAATAAGCTATAACCTTATTATAAAGTGGAACAAGAAGCAGCTAAACGAAAACACCCTGCTGAAAACGTAGGGGTAAAATCACCTGTTCACAGGTCTCGCAAGTGCTCTCTCTCTGGATGCTGGGTCCCAGGAGAGGACCAGTAGCGCCTCTGCCAGTAAGCTTGAGAATGAAACGGCCATGTGGACACAATGGTCGTAGAAAGAAAACTTGTAAACGTCAGTAAGTTGCCAGTGGCCAAGTCTTGCTGGCTGCATCTGGTTTATGGCAGCAAAAAATGGTGCTCTTGCATTCACAGCTATGGTATCCCTAGGATGGGCAAGCCTGAAGGGCAATTAAGTGGTCCAGGAGAGCTCCTCTGTCCTGGTTCCGGTGGGGATAGGGTTAATTTTCCCTGGTATTCCATGCCATGTGAGCCACGCCCACCCTGAGCTGCCGGGGGAGGGGGCAGGAAGTTGCTGCTTAAAAGCGGGCTGGGGCGTCCCGGGTCCGGCCGGTCGGCGAGCGGTGGGGAGCAGCGGTTCCGTAATCGCGTTTGTATATTCCCCTATCCGTGGTGTTGTTGTTGTTGTTTGCCTGTTCCCTTTGCTGTTTTGTTAAACTGCCTTTGTCCCAACCCAAGAATCTTGCCTTTTCTTACGATCCTTCCTGTATTAGGAAGGCACGTGCGAGCGGCACGTGGTTCTTTGTTGCCATCTGAGGCTAAACCACGACATCCTCACAGAGACAGAAAGTTCACTCTGAAAATTAGTTAAGATTTTCAGGGCAGGGAATTAAATCTCTCCCTTATTCCTTGTGCCACTTGTCAGCTCGGCATGTAATTGCATGCTGAGAGCTCAAGCACTTGTGTGCGTCAGCTGGGCTGTAGAAGCCATCCTTGTTTTGCACCTGTAACACCAAAACACCTGTCCAGGCAATGTTTATGCACAGAAGCCTTGATGTCCCTTACAGCAGACAGTACAAATATGACAAGAAGCCTTTGAAACCTTTTCTATTCCTATCCCGGGAGCAGAAGAACGTGTTATAAGAAGCAATGAATCAACACACACCAATACTTCTTGATATATTTTTTTCTTTAAGGGCTTATTAGACTTTTTCTGGATTTGCCCTGAAAATCTAAGTAAAGCAGAAGATTCAAATTATCACCAGTGCAAGAGACCCTTTCTGCTGTTTTATCTATGAGAAAAATGCTTTCTTCATGCCAGTCCTCTGATGTACGCATTGCTGTAGATACGCCACTGTTTAAAGAATGGTCTGTTTACTGTTTGGATAGCTTCAAAGAGAGAGGGTTTTTTTTTCCCCCTCTGGAACAAAGCTCTTCCTTAGCAAGATAAATACAAAGTGTTTAATAGTGCCTCTCTCTTTCAGTCTCAAGATTTCTCTTTCTCTTTTTTTTCCTTTATCTCTGCCCACTCATATGTATTTTAAAGGGGACCTGTTGCACTGGTGTCATACGTTCACACCAGCTTAACAAATGATGCTGCTTCCATGTAATTAATGCAAAGACACTGATACCATTAGGTCAGATGGACCGAGTGCTATCTGAGTTACTGCAAATCTCTCCGGCACAAGCTCTCTCTTCCTGAAAGCAGAGAAGGGATACGAACCATGTCCATGCTTTTGTCCCACTGGGACCTGAGTTCGTGGGCTGTGCAAGATGAAGAAGCCAAAGGAGGGTAAATGTCCGAGGGGTTGCTGCTGGGCTGAGTGTGCCAGACTGGGAGGAGCATGTGTACACCAGCCCTAAAGTACCTGGCACTGGCTTGAACGTGAGCACAGAGAAAAGCTCCACAGGATACAGATGTAATGTTGTGAGCTGCTACTTCAATATATGTTATTAATACAACATATCTGAAATAGTACTTACTGCAAATTACCACCACCCTCTCTGCAACGCTGCCTTGTAAAAGCAAAGGATGTGTTTCATGGTACGGCCTGGAAAAAGATGGGAGCATGTGATTGCTTCTCACTTCGGGACATTGCGAGTCTCGTCCTGGCACATGTGGTCTCGTCTCTGCACCAGTGGTGCTTGCTCAGGTACCTTGCTTGGTTCTCCTTTCCCCGTTCTTTACACATCACCTTCCTACTCTGTACCTTTCTGCACTAGGCTCTGTGCTGTACAGGGAAGGGACTTGGTCCTTGGTCTCACATCTTCAAACTTGAATCATCTTAAAAGCAGATTTTTTGCTTTTCTTTATTTTGGTTTCAGCTGAATCGGTCACCCTTATGTCCGGTGCAGGACCGAGTCTTCCTGGCTTTCTGGACCGACTCTCATCCTTTCCAGTGAACTAACGTTGTGTCTGCCATCTTCCCTTCCCTTGGCACCCGTTTTGATTGAAATGATAGACTCAGTGCCACTTGAGGTAACCCAGCAATTTCATATTTGAATTCCTTCTTGGGTAGCAGTCCTAGAATCATGTAACTTTTCATTTTATTTATTTACCAAAACCTATAGTCCCTCGTGTTGTGGACATCAGTGCAAAGAATTAATTTAATTCCACTCCACTGGACTTATCTTCTGTGAATGCATCTTTTCCATCTCACTCCTGTACTGGCCCCACCATCTCCCTGGCACGTTTCCTCCCTTTGACATGAACCAAAAGTTTTTTATGGTAGTGTTAGTGTCCTACAGTGCTTTTCAAAACCATTTTTCTTGTCTAAATATAGTTTTACTTTATCTTGCCAATTTTTACTATTTCCCTTATTTGAAGATTATTTTCACTTTTAAAGAACCTCTTAAAAAAAGAAAACCCATTTTTAATGGTTTCTCTTCCTCTGCTCTTTAACCATCCTAGCTTATTTTTGGACTTTGGTAAAGTCTTCCTGGTTGGCTTGCACGTTTATGTGTGTCTCCAGAGCTGTCTTTAAATATTTAGTATGCTATCAGGAGTTTGCCTTCAGGTATTACAGTAAAACCTTCCCTGTACATTGATCAGGTCTTATATTCTATGGCAGACTTTTTGGTTTTGCTGTCTGGCCGACATAGGCTAAACAAATTAATCTTAATGCAACCAGGTCATTCCAGAAAAACTATGTCTACACAGGAAATGCAGTAAAGTTGATTTTCTTGCAGTGAGCTAATCTTTAGTAATACTTGTGTGCATCTGGAGCTGTATTTGGCCCATTGGGAGGGGACCTATATGGCTTTACTAGACTTGGGCAAGTGACTATACGAACGCACGTCAATATGACCCTTTCTTCAGCTAGTTGTGACCTAAGATTGAGGCCCCCGTTCACAAAGTGTGCTAAAATCCAGCAGTAATTTAATACCAACCTTTCTGAGCTTTGCAATGAGCAAAGAGAATGGACTGTGTGGAGTGACTGCCACTTTTTCAAGCTCATTGGCATTGAGAGATAGCTTGGAATTGGACCATGTCTGCGAACACCTGGAAGAACTTAGGCAAATTCTTGTGAACATGTGTGTTCCCTAAGGTGGACATTATAGTGTGACACGAGCTGATCTGGGTCTGTATTACACATTTTATTCACTATCAGTTTTAGATACCTCAAAAATCTCTAGCCTAAAAAAAAAAAATCACATTATTTTGCTGTTATTATTTCAATAAAGATAGGAAAACAAATGGAAAAATTCTGCCTAATGAGTTAATATCAAAATGTCACTAGCCTGAGATGATTTCATGTGTGCATAATATCAAAGTATTTAAATGTGTGTTATATCTTCAAATGTTTATAAATTGGGGCATTTTAATAAAATTGTGGAAAACAGATTTTGTATAACTTTAAGTTAAATGTTTAGTATTTTCCCAAAAAATTTTGTTAATGATTGAAAGGATATTGTATACTTTTCTTTTAATGTAACTTTCATTTCTGTTAAGTCCTGTATCTGCAGTGACTGTTATTTAAAGTCTGAACCTTCACATGAAGCCTAAGGTTTTTCCCGGTCTCTTTTTGGTTAGTTTTCAATGCTTTGCATTTTTTTTTCCTATGGGCTGCAATTTCATTTTTATGTTGTTCTTTTTTAAAAGTTTTATAGTGATTCTTTTTTTTTTTTTTTCCCACCTTTTTTTTTCTGGGGGCAAAATTTTTCTCTTTAATCGGCAGTGCAGATCTATTAAAAGCAGTGCAGAGCTCTACTGTGTGTTTCACACTCCGTGTAGACCCTTGCCATTGGGTTTTCTCTTGAAACAAATGTAGGAAATACTCTGGGCTGCACTCTTAGTGGCAAGCAGCTGAACTCATCAGCTGTTAATAACGCAATGACATTTCTTTGTACAGGATTGAGCCACAGGCTACGCCTGAGTGTACCCCTCAGTGCATAGACATAGTGGAAAAAGGGATTCCTGTCCTGATTTTTCTTTCCTTTCCAACCTCTCCAAGTCCATTTGGATTTTTGGTTTGTCTTTCTTTTTTCCATTCATTCTGATGTCTACTTGCGTCTCCTCCTTCTGCTTAGCAATGATATCGTGTCAGTAAAGTACACCTCAGCTGAAAGTGAGGAACTTGCCTGTCTCTCTTCTTCAGTACAGCATCTTCAGTTGTAGATTGTACAACAATTGTGTTGAGGCACAATACGAAATGTGGTCATTATGAAGTAGTCAGTTTACAACATTCTTAAAAATATAAAGTCCTCTTGCTTGTGGACTGTAGTTTCAAAACTGATTCCGCTGTGAAGTGACTGTGAATAATTGTCATGAAACTAAATTTCAGATTTAAGGGTAGCAACTCAGGCCTGGAAAGTTTAAGGGCACTTTTGCATAATTTTCTGTCCTCGCCGCCATTGCTTCATTTGCACCGAGGTAAGAGAGAATCCAGAGAAATTGCTGTATTGTGGAAATTTTACATTCAGGTTTAATTAGAATACATTGAAAGATGTCATAAGCAAATGAAACGATGTGAAAGCGTCTTTCGTAGGCATTGGGGTGATCTCGGAAAGTGTTGGAAGTAATTCTCTGGAGTGGTGTAAATTTGATTGAACTACTCCATGTGACTTTGGTCTGGTTTGCAGTTTGGGCTAAAGCCTGCTGGTTTCTTGCTCCCATCTTCTGAGGATCTCTTATTATTCCTGGCTAGGATGTCTACAAAACGTCTGCATATATATAGTACTAACAAGATAACATCATTATGCTTTTATAGTTTTTTTTATATATTAGATGTTTTTAGGTGACTAACATTTGTTTTATCTTACAGATATGAAATTGCACATCTATAACTTGCTATTGTGTTGAATAGATTAGATATCAAACAGGTATTGTATATGAAGTAGGTTTTGATTATAACTGTATAAATGAATTGAGTATCAAGGAAGAGACCTACAGAAATATTTCTCAAAAAGAGAGAAGAATGTGTATGGCTTATAAACATGATTTTTTTTCATTGTAGTTTAAATAGCTATTCTAAAAGTGACTTAAATATCATAATTGCCATTAAACCAACTGAACATGAAGCACACCAGAGTGTCAATGTTACTGAAATTCAAGGTGTTTCCTTAAGTCTTGCTGGCACTGAGATACTAATTTCTGTGAATCTTTTTAGTGTGCTTCTGGATGCTGCCACTTGGCCAGGGTATGAACTGCAGAATTGGAAGAATTGAAACTGATGAGATGCACAATGAGATGTTGCAGTTAAGTTCTCTAATGGGACCTATAATGGGCTCACATTATTTGTCTTCGCGCTAGCTGGGAGCCTTTGACCAAAGTACTTCTGGTGGCTGAGCTGAAGGAAGAAGTGGAAAGGTTGAGGAGTATCAGAGAATGTAAGAGGGAGAGTGACTGGTGGACCCACTCCCTGAGAGAGAGGGAACAGGTTGAGGCCCCACACAAATTGGAGGACCCCCTCCCCTCTCGTCACCAGCCAATAGGAGGGGATTGCAGAGAAGAGGGGGAATGGAAACAGGTCCCTGCTCGGGGAAGCAGGCGAGTCCCCTCCCAGCCCCTCCCACCTTCCCAGTTCCTCTTGCAGAACAGATATGAAGCCCTGCAGGAGGAACTGGCTGTTGGAGAGGAGGATGATGCACCCAGGCCAGAAATGTCAGAAAGACCAAGTCACCATAGACCCAGCATCACAACTGGCTCCAAAAGGAAAAGCAGACGGGTCATTGTTGTGGGTTGCTCTCTACTGAAGGGGACAGAGGGGCCAATATGCCGACCTGACCCACTTCACAGGGAAGTCTGCTGCCTCCCTGGGGCACGGGTCAGGGATGTATTGGACAAACTTCCGGCCCTAGTCCCTAGTAAACTCCTCTGACTATTACCCCCTCTTAATATTTCAGGTGGGTTAGTGATGAAGTGGGTAGAAGGAGCCCAAAATCGATTAAAAGAGATTTTTAGAGCCTTGGAGCGGCGGCTTAAGGGGTCAGGAACACAAGTTGTGTTCTCCTCTATCCCTTCAGTGGCAATCATGAATGAGGAAATTAACAGGAAGAGGCAACAGGTCAGCTCGTGGCTCCGGGACTGGTGTTATCAGCAGGGCTTTGGGTTTTTTGACCACAGGCTGCTATATGAGTCACCTGACCTACTGGTGGCAGGTGGGACGCACCTGTCCCAGAAGGGGAAAAGAATTTTGGGGCAGAAGTTAGCAAGGCTCATTGACAGGGCTTTGAACTAGATATGAGGGGGGAAGGGGAGATAACTGGGCCTGTCAGGAATAAACCCAAGGGAGGCACGCCAGGGCGTGAAGGATGGTTGACTAGCAAGGACTCTCGCTCTGCCATTTCATTTGAGAGAAGGGACAGATGTTTAGAAATCATGGAAGCACCTGAGAGGGGTCTGGTGGGAAATGGGGCCCACACTCACAAAAAGGTGCTGGAGTCATTGGCACATCTGAAGTGCATCTATATCAATGCATGCAGTATGAGCAACAAACAGGGGGAGCCTGAAGCCAGGATGCACCAGGGAAACTATGACATAGTGGCTATCACAGAAACGTGGTGGGATGCCTCACACGACTGGAGTGCCACAATTGATGGCTACTAGCTCTTCAGCAGGGACAGACAGGAAAGGAGAGGCGGAGGAGTGGCCCTGTATGTTAAAGAATGCTATGAGAGCTCAGAAATCAAGTATACTGATGATGGGGTGGAGAGTGTTTGGATTAGGTTAAGGGCCGATAAAGCTGATGTCGCTGTGGGAATCTGCTATAGACCTCCCAACCAAAGCAATGAGGCGGATGAAGCTTTCTATAAGCAGCTGGGGGAAATCTCGCGGTCACTTGCCGTTGTTCTTGTGGGGGACTTTAACCTCCCTGATATCTGCTGGGAATACAACACAGCAGAGAGGGAACAATCCAGGAAGTTCCTGGAATGTGTGGAAGATAACTTCCTTACACAGCTGGTAAGTGAGCCGACGAGGGAAGGTGCCCTCCTGGACCTGCTTCTTGTGAACAGGGAAGAACTTGTGGGGGAAGTAAAGGTTGGTGGCCGTCTAGGGCACAGTGATCACGAGATGATCAAATTTCTGATTCTTGGGGAAACAAGGAGAGGGGTTAGTAAAACTGCCACCTTAGACTTCCGGAGGGCAAATTTTGACCTGTTCAGAAGACTGCTGGACAAAATCCCTTGGGAGGCTGCCCTGAAGGATATAGGAGCCCAGGAAGGCTGGACATGCTTCAAGAGAGAAATCTTAAAGGCACAGGAGGAGGCTGTCCCTGTGTGCGGGAAAAACAAGTAGGCGGGGAAGGAGATTGGCCTGGCTAAATAGGGACATTTGGCTGGACCTCAAGAACAAAAAGAGAGTCTATGACCTTGGAAGAGGGGGCAGGTCTCTCATGAAGACTATAAGGATATAGCGAATCTACGCAGGGAGAAAATTAGGAGAGCCAAAGCGCAGCTAGAGCTCAACCTAGCTACAGCTGTTAAGGATAACAAAAAATGTTTCTATAAATTCATTAACAACAAAAGGAGGATTAGGGAAAATCTCCCTCCCTTACTGGATGCAGAGGGAAACATAGTCACAAAGGATGAGGAAAAGGCTGAGGTGCTCAATGCCTACTTTGCCTCAGTCTTTAGCAGTGGAACTAACTGTTCCCTGGGTACCCAGCCTCGTGAGCTAGCAGACAGGGAGGGGAAGCTGAACAAGGTCATCACAGTTAAAGAGGAAGTGATCAGTGACCTGCTACACCGCTTGGATGCGCACAAGTCTATGGGACCAGATGGGTTACATCCAAGAGTGCTGAAAGTGTTGGCAGACGTGCTCGCCAAGCCACTTTCCATGATCTGCCTGAAGTCATGGCTAACTGGGGAGGTCCCAATGGACTGGAGGGTAGCAAATGTAGCACCCATCTACAAAAAAGGCAGAAAGGATGATCCGGGAAACTGTAGACCTGTCAGTCTGACCTCGGTACCAGGGAAGGTCATGGAGCAGATCATCTTGAGTGCCATTACAAGTCACATAATGGACAAGCAGGGGATCAGGCCTAGTCAGCATGGGTTTAGGAAAGGCAGATCCTGCCTGATGAACCTGATTTCCTTCTATGACAAGATGACCCGATTATTGGATAAGGGAAAGGCTGCGGACGTTGTCTACCTAGACTTTCGAAAAGCATTTGACACTGTTCCCCATAGAATTCTCGTGGAAAAACGGGCGGCTCATGGCCTGGATGAGCATACGATCTGCTGGATCAAGCACTGGCTGGATGGGCGGTCCCAAAGAGTGATGGTCAATGGAGTTAAATCCAGCTGGCGGCCGGTCACAAGTGGCGTCCCTCAGGGCTTGGTCTTGGGACCATTTCTGTTTAACATCTTTATTGATGATCTTGATAAGGACATAGAGTGTATCATCAGCAAGTTTGCAGATGACACAAAGCTAAGCAGGAGTGTTGATCTGCATGAGGATAGGGAGGCTCTGCAAAGAGACTTGGATAGATTGGACTGATGGGCCAATGCTAACAGTATGAGCTTCAACAAGGCCAAGTGCCGGGTCCTGCACTTGGGCCACAACAGCCCCATGCATCGCTACAGGCTTGGGGAAGTGTGGCTGGAGAGCTGCCTGTCAGAAAAGGACCTGGGGGTTCTAATTGACGAGCGGCTGAACATGAGCCAGCAGTGTGCCCAGGTGGCCAAGGGGGCCAATGGCATCCTGGCTTGTATTAGAAATAGTGTGACCAGCAGAAGGAGGGAGGTGATTGTCCCCCTGTACTCAGCACTGGTGAGGCCACACCTTGAGTATTGTGTCCAGTTCTGGGCACTTCAATACAAGAGAGATATTGAGGTGCTGGAGCGAGTGCAGAGGAGGGCAACGAAGCTGGTGAAGGGCCTGGAGAATAAATCTTATGAGGAGCGATTGAAGGAGCTGGGACTGTTTAGTTTGAGGAAGAGGAGGCTGAGGGGAGACCTCATGACTCTCTACAACTACTTGAAAGGCCATTGTAGAGAGGTTGGTGCTGGTCTCTTCTCACAGGTAATTAGTGATAGAACAAGAGGGAGTGGGTTCAAGCTGCAGCAGGGTAGGTTTAGGCTGGACATTAGGAAAAAATTCTTCACAGAAAGAGTGGTCAGACACTGGAATAGGTTGCCCAGGGAGGTGGTGGAGTCGCCATCCCTGAATGTGTTTAAGAGCCGTTTAGATGTGGTGTTAAGGGATATGGTGTAGGGGAGAACTTTGTAGAGTGGAGATGATGGTTGGACACGATGATCCCAAGGGTCTTTTCCAACCTAAATGATTCTATGATTCTATACTTACGAATTATATTCAGCAGGTCCTGTTCGCTCCTGAAATGAAACATGAAGAACAGAATGCTTGTGGGTGAAGGATCACATAGAGATCTGATAAAGACTGATTCCTATCTAATTTTCCCACCTTTCTTGACCGGTTCTTATCAAGCTTTACTGGAGCAAGGTCTGCTGCTTAGAAAAGGTAGTTGGTTATGCCATGACATTCAGCTTTTCCCTTTGTCTGCGTATGTGCATGTACATATTTAAACTTAGTTTAATAGGTGTAAATACTTTCTATTGCATAATGAAATACATACTTGTGGGAACCTTACAATGTTTGATTACAGTGTTCTGTTTAAACATCTGTATTTAATACTGAATAAAAGAGAAACAAGGTGAGGATAGCTATTACTTTTGTCAAGTAGGAATGCAAATGAGGTGTAGATCAGAAATACCATCATGCTGTATATTTTTTTTTCTATTGAAATCTGCTCAGTAATCTGATAATATAATAGATCGAAACAATGTAAATTTATTTTGGATTCAGAATTTCTGCTAGTTCTCATCTGGGTTATTACTGATAGTGAACCAAAGTTCTTTCAGCTTTCACTTACTGCAAATTTAAACTGAGAAACGTGCAAAGCATTTTAGGTAGCTGTTGGAAAATCATAAGCCAAAAAAGTGCCTTTAATGTGAGAGAGGTCTTTTGAACACAGGGTCTGTGTGTGCAAGCACTTGTGTGACTGCACAAGGGGAGGGAGACTTGCAGGTTGGATGCCTGACCCTGTGTGCTGCAAAGAGAAAAGCAGAGGGAATAAGGGTTCTGGGTCCACTTGGCAACTTCCAGACTGAAAATTATGTTGCATTTTTATTGTTCCATCTTTGTTTCATGGAAAACTACAGGAGTGTTAGCAAACACGCTCTGAATGGTCTCAGGAATGAGGGGGAAATCTCTTTGCATGTAGATTTACCATATATCTCTTTTTTTCTAGTTTCAGACTAGAAATGAATGCTCATTCTTTCTGACCAATTAAATCCCATTGCTGCTTCAAGTCATACATGTCTGCATGTTGCCACTCATCCTTCACCACATGTGAGGACCTACTACTCACTGTGCAGATAAAGGATTAAGAGACCTAGTGCTTCTTGGTTGCATTGGCTTGTCTTACATGCAGGGTAAGTGTACTGGGAAATTCCCATCCTTCCCTAAATTACCATCAGAATAATTCATGCTGTTGTGTTTCTAGTCATCATGTCTCCTGGAAGCAACCTGTGATTAGGCAGGAATGTGTTGTGCACTCTTAGCTGCAGCAGTAGCCAGGAGCAGGCTGTAGCAGACAGAGCAAAGCGTTTGGCTTGTGGGCCACTCACCAGCTACCCTTGAGAATGAGAAGAGCTAGGCATGATCTGTGCGCTGGATGAGTTGTACCCGTGGGCCATCTGCTGAACATGTCTGCAGAGCATCAGTCTTCATTCCTTCTGTGTCTCACCGAAGCCATGGTGAACACCAGGCTACGTACTAAAGGGCACACGCACATTGCCACGTCCTGCAGACTTGGCCCAGTGCAGGTTTCAAACCTTGGATTAATCAAGCCAAACCCACAAACTGGCATGACAGGACAGAGTCCCTTGTTTCTGGTGTGTGCTTCAGGCTATTTGGAAGTCTGGACGAGAAGGCAGTAGAAGGTTGTAGGGTATCTTGGATGCAGGGAGCTGAGGAAGTGAGGGGCTGCTAAATAAACCAGATAACTATTGTCACTGAAACTGATAATATTTCTGTTCCCCCGGTACCTCTTTTGAACAGGTTAAGCCTCTTCTGTGGGGGCCTAGGACAACTTGAGCCTTTTTGCTGGTGTGTATGTTCATGCACTTGCTTGGGTGTGACACATTTGGATTACAATGCTTGGAAGAAGTTTGTTTGCTCTGGAGTGCATTTATATTTTATATTAGTATTTACAGATGCTTATCTCTGACAGATCACAGCGTATTGCCACGGGGAGTGCCAGGACCCCCTGCATTCTGCTGCTCGCTTGCTAAACAAAGAATGCAATAAGCTTATCTTATACAAGCTATGAACAGGTGCTTGCAAGCCAATGCTTTTGCTTTTACATGGGTTAATGTTTCTGTTGTTATGCTAATTGTTCCTATTCATTCCTTACTAAGTCCTTCTAAGTGAGCAGGGATAATTACGCACAATTTAGAGTATTACAACACAACAAAGAAAATGTCCTTTAGGTTAAAAAGGTTAGGATATTAGTATCAATGCTTTTATTTAAGTAATAAAATATAACAAGATGTGCAGTTATTTTGTAATAACAGCAAGCTCAGGGAATATGGTGAGCTATTAGACCTTTTTTGCGTGCTTTCTGGCTCTGCAGGTTCCAGTAATGATGAAACAGGAATGGAATTTCTGCACTTTATACCAATTACAGCAGAGATTTTAAAATAATAGCAATGGTGGCATAGACTCCCTAGCTTTATACTTGCCGAGTTTTCCACACAGTAAACCATAGACACATGCACGTGTCCATGTACATATATATAAGTGTGTGTACGTGTATATATATGTATGTACACATATATGTACGTAGATATAAAAGAAGACCTACATTCATTCAAAGGTGGAAAGATCCATGATGCACTAATGAATGCTTTTGTTAATGAGTAAAAGCAAAATTCTGATACCTGTATTAGCACGGTATTGTTATCAAAACATATAAGAGCATTCATAGAATAAAATGCTCTCCGGCATAACAGTCTGAAAGTCCGAAGAAGTTGATTCTGTCACATGCTAAACACGCTGGCTCCAATCCAGTAATGCATTTGAGCCAAGGCTGGACCTCAAGGCTCGCAGGACCACTTGTGTCCTCACAGGTCAGTGCTTTGATGAAGTGGGGACAAGAGGGTCAGCACGTTGCAGAGCCAAGCCTTCACTGAAATAGGATGGAATAGGAAACGGGATACACTAAATAGCACTGAATGCAGAAGCAGTGTTGTGAGTAAGATACGGAGGTGGGACAGCAGATTTTAGGTATGAATACATATAATTTGCAGTGCATCTACATACTGGGGTGCATGTGTCTGTGGTGGGTTATTTCAATGCACATCGAGCCTCGTGCCACCATACCTTCACCACTGCTGTTGCACAGTCTAGTTGCATTAGTGGTTTATTATTGCTAATATGTAGGAGTTGTATCTTCTGACTACAGCCTAAACACGTGCCCTAAGTTTGGCTTCCAGCTGTATTTGAGGTGGCCTGTGAACTGAGTTAGTTATTCTTTGCGATGATTCAGTTCTGCTGCAGTAATGGGGTCACCAACGAAGGCGGAGGGGGTGTGTTGCTTAGGAAGTGCTTGGATGCTGTAGTGATGGGTGTCAAGGAAGTACTGTATTTGAAGCATTATTTTATTAAGTACATATGTCAGATAACGTGCTAAAGGTGGCACAATGTATTTAATTTTTTTTAGGTTTTAATTTAATAAAAATATGAAGATCTCAGTGACTGAGATAAGTTTGCTTTTAAAAGGTAGTAACAGGAGAGCCCCAAGTAAAAGAAGAGCTCCAGAGCTATTCTTTCTGCTTACAGCACGTAATTCGACAAGCATTAATAGGAACTTGCCCACATTTGCTTTTCTTGTACTGAATGTGATGGAATTTTGACATTTTGAATGTTTTAATTTACAGGCAGGGTACATTCAATAATGTTTCCCCCCCTTTACAGAAAACAATTTCTCACTGAATACCTAAGCTGATTTCAGGTTGATCCCTGTTCCCCCTTGAAGATGTATTTTGCCGGGTTCCACTTTAGGCTGGGCTCACTGCAGGTATTGCAGTTTCAAAGATGAAACATGGTCTCCCTGGTTTGACAGAGGTGACATAAGGATTGCCCAACTGTCATGCTTTAGAGAGAATGAAATTTGGTACTATCAGGTACCAAAGATGTATTTATTTGGAAAAAAAAAGAAAAAAAAAAAAGTAAGCAGGAGCAGGGTTTTAAAACTATTTTTTGTCGTTTTGTTGTTTGGTTTTGGGTTGGTTTTTTTTTTATTACATGAAAAATTTCATTGCCTTTTTTAATATTAAACCATTTTCAAAGTATTTGGGGCATTCTGTTCTTACAGGTTTTCTGGAGAAAGTAATTTTGCATTTAAAAAGCCTTAATTTTAATGCACAGACAGGGAGAAGTAATTGATTGCTGTCTGTTTCTTTTGTAAAAGAGCAAGGCACTCTTTTGATTAACTGTACATGTTACTGTTTATAGAACACGGAAAGAAAGCTCACCAGAATGCAAAAGAATTTTTCTTTTAGATGCAGGTGTTTAAAAAGTATGCTGAAAAGTAGCCTTTGCAGTTGTTAGTTTAGCTAAGAAGTACTTACAGTGACCTAATGACAAATGAGCCCAGATGATGCGTGTACACCATATCAGAAACTGTATCAACTAATTCCACCGTGCGAAACTCCCAGCACCATTTCTTGGGGCAGGACTTTGCCTGATGACTGCTACTGGGAGAGCTGATGCTCCGTCACCAGCCCTGGCTGCGTGTAGCACATCCCTCTTTCCTTTATCATCTCACTCAGTTCTTCTGTCTTCCCTCTTAGAGAGGGCTTGTGATCCAGGGATCACGAGTCACTTCGCTTAGGGCTTAACATGAAGGCTTTTATACAGCAGAGGTTACTGAAGCATTTATCTTGTAAGAAATAGCATACATATACGGAATCGCAGCGTATGCGTTTTGCAAACAGCTTGGAGAAATAAATAGGTCACTCCTGGGGCTTTCCAACCTTAATAATGTCTTTTTCTTGTCTGTCTTGCTTATATGAGCTATTCTGGTGTACCATCATATATTTTTTTGTTTTGAAATTCAGGGAGATATATTTTTTGTTACACTGCATTGCATCAAGAATACGTTTTTAAGATAATTGATTAAATTGAACAAGAAGTACAAGATATTAGAAAATACAGCATTCTTAAAATCTGGGACATTCTTTGAAGGCTTTACAGGATATAAAAATATCAGGAAACAAATTCTGCTAGATCACAAAAGGTGATCTTATTCTCTATCAAGGACAATGATACAACACCAATCTTGGACAGATTTGATATACTTTGAAGAGCAAAGACTGTTATCAGTAAGAATTCAAGATAAAGTTTACTGTAGAAAAGCCCTACTGACAAACTTAGCAAACATCAGCACGTCCTATGCCAGAATATATAAAATGAAGTGGTAAAGCAGGCAGCAGAAGACTAACGTTAAAGGATGGTGAAATGGAACAGCTCCAGTTCACACCCTAAAAATAAGAGCATTCGTAGGGTTTATTGGAGAAAAAGTAGATCTCATTTTCATGCAAATAAGATACAAAAAGGAAAGCTACATTTCATAAATCCCTTGGCCTTATGTCTACAAAGTTCAGCCAAGGGATCAAGTCAATCTTTTAAAAAATACTAGATTTTCTTTAAACCACCACCAAAAAAAAAAAAAAATCAGGCATCCTTTTGATCAAAATTCTCCACAGTAGATTACCCCCGAGTGATAAATGAACTACCAGAGAAGATGAATGAATGGCGTGAACCCCTGTATACACTATTCACTAACTGCGGGAAAGATCTTAATTCAGCTGAAAGGAACTCTGTCTTGGAGCCCTGTCGAACTAAAGAGGCAGAGCATGGATGATTACATTCAGCATCTGAGAAACTTCAGCGTAATTGAATCAACTCTGTTCTGTTTAACTGCGGAAAAATCAAAAGAGAAAGCGAGAGGTGCAAGGTAGAGAGACCCTTTTCGTGCCCTTGATGGCTAGACCAGGGGGGGAAATGGACTGTGCTTTAACGGAGAGGATGAGGAGGAGGTGGGGATTATTTAGAGAAATGATGGGGAATAGAAAATGGAGGTGAACTGGCAGACAAGTGGGTGTTGAAGTTGGCACAATCAGAAAACAAATCAAATAAAAACCTCCAGAGCCTGACCACAAGACTGAGAACTGCTTTGAATACAGACCTGACTGAGCAGACACTCAACCAGAGCAGGAGAATACTTTGTTATCAGTACAGAATAGTAGCTCTGCTGACTTATTAAGAAAAAAATTTTCATTCTGTAGCACACACTGTACTCCCATTCAGTTGAACAGTGATTTTACTCACGAATTTTACCAGGATAGGAGGATCAGGTGCAGAATTACCTTCCTTCTAAAGCAATTGCCACAGATATGGCGGAAAGCTGAGAACTGAAGCCAAAACGGTTAAGTTTGAGCTCAGTTTTCAAGCAGAGGGGGAGGGGGCTTCCTTTGGCCAGGACCCTCTGTGATGCCTTGGTTCCTCCCTGTCATCCCCACTTCTCCCCAGCAGCCGGAGGGATGATCGGGTGTGCAGACCTCCTCCCAACCTTGGGAAAAGCCATGGTCTGGGCAGGTTTGTCTTGGCAATTTGTCACAGAAGGTAAAGAGGAGATTTAGAGGCCTCATTACCCCCACCCAAAGCGTTTGTTTGTAGAGCTGTTCTTGCAGCTGCCTTGGGTGCAAGTGCAGCGTGTGTGCTGCAGAGAACTGAGGAGTGTGTGCGCACTGCTTTTTTTTTTTTTTTTTTAGAATCATGTGGGATATTTCTAGTGATAAAGGGTAAACATTTAGCAGTTACTAGCTAGCCCAGTTATGCTACAACTAGTAGATAATATCTGTGTCTCCTGAATTTCCTTTCTGCTATTAGAATATGTTCTTTCAAATAGCAAACTGCCTATCACTTACTAATCTGGCCATTGTGTAACTAATACAATAAATATGTCTCCTGTAAAGTGCAGTGAAGTAATGAGCAATTTAATGAGTTAAGCAAAGAAAGATAGAAAGTGAAAATAAGAAACCATGGAAACTAGCTCACTAATCCTAGCAGAATGCCAGCAGACTAATGAAGACAGACGGAGAGTGAAAATGAGAATAAAAAGAAGAAACAGCTTACTGAAGGCAGAGATACAAGATACCTGTGTCTTTAAAAGATTTCTGTGTTTGCTCCTTGCACTAAGCCAACATTTCGCTTTTCCACAATTGCCCAAGAATGGTTTTCTGTCAAGGAGAGTGAGTAAAAGATGCTGTTTGCAACTAGATCTTTTTACTGGCCTTTGATTTTCTGGTGTCCTACCCCAAATTGCACAGTTCATTGGAAATTCCAAGTAGATGGTACCATTTGGAGATGTTAATTAGCTGAACCCTCTTATCCTTCCTCCCTTTCTTCCCCCAGATTAAGTTGTGATGAGTCAGCATCAAAACTACATGTCCTGTGCGCTCTCAGCTGTGATGGAAAGTCTGCTGCCTTTCCTGGTTTGGTTAAAAAGTCGGGATCGGGGGAGGCTGGTTCTTGCCTGGTGTCCACTACAATCCCAGAGGCAGCGCTGGACACGTTGGGGTCTAAATCTGACCTAAGATCTCTTGTGTAACTAATGGAGAGATATAGGAGCTCCCCAAAGGCCTTTGTTAGGATTAAATCAATTGTCTTTAGAGTGCCTTTCTCTCTAAAAAGAGGTGAATGGTGTAGACTTGGTGCCTAAAAGCTAGGACAGATGAGTATTGAGTCTAAATCTCAGGGATAACCATGGAGGGAGAGTTGAGGAATCCTCAGTTATTAAATTTAGTCCCAGAAGATCAGGAGCCTGGATGTATCCTTCCCCTTGGATACTGCTGTGGCACATGGGCAACCTGCACTGTCCTCATCTTGTGGCACCCTCGTAGGTGGTAACAGAGCAGCGTTGCAACCTGCTGCAGGCTCAGGCTTGGAGTCATTGGGTGGCTTCTGTAGAAATTACTCTGAGATTACTCTGGCGGTTAAAATGGGACTGGAGCAAAGGGTTTTGTGAAATAAAATGCTTCTTGCTATTCAGAGGCACGTTGGGATATATTTTCCACTGGGTGATGGCAAGTCCATGAGGGAATAGGTTTTAATCTCATCTTAGTCAGCATAGCTTCTAAGACAGGACTGGGGAAATTTGGAGGTTTGACATGCTTCCTTGTCAGTGATGTATGAGAAAGGTGTTGCCCACCATTTTGTGGCCGTGTTTTAAATTTTTGCGTGCAGATTTTACGTGTCTCTCTTCCTGCCCTGGTTTTACAGTAGTGAAATATAGGAAGACAATCGAAGCCCCTCCATTCCTTTTTCAGCTCGACTCTATGCAATCACATATTTATTTAAGAATCTGACCAAGAATCTTGCATTCATCCTGTAATTCCTGCTGTAAGGAGAAAATTACAGTGGGCACTGATGATGTATCAGAGCTCAGGTAATGGTATATTCACTACTAAATTCCATCTGCTTTTTTCCATTTGGGAAGAGCAATGTATCCAAAACCAAAATTTCAGACAGTGTTGTACAGCAGTATAAACCAGTTGTGAAGCACTGTTGAATCAGGAAATTGCCTTCTAATCTGTTTTTTGTGTATTGTACATAGAGCTAGTGAAAATTTCTGGACAAATTATCTAAGGGAAAAAAATCCCTTCCTTTAAAAATATGAATTTTGGGTAATGTATTCCTGAAGTTTTCTCTTAAAAAAACACCTTTAAACAATTAAAATTTCCTGGATTTCTCTTTTTGTCCTTTCCCTCTCTGTTAATGACAAAGTGGGAATAAAGGTAGATAAATAGAACACGAATAATTTCATTATTTTAATCAAGCCAACCAAGTTTATTCAATCATTGTATGGAACAAAACTGATTTTAAAATATTTAAAAATTGTCATTAAAAACATGTCCTCCTTCTGACATGATTTTAACTGAGAGCATGGGGTGGCTGCTGTTGGAAACAGCTGCATTAACTCTGTTTTGCTGCTCATTTTGTCTGAATTAATGGTCAGCATTACCACAAATCCAAAATCACAACATTCACCACCTGCCTGATGCTGCTATCTAATGCCGCTTCAGGGAGAACGCTTTTCTCAAAAGGTACTTAAAACCCCAAACTGCGTTATAGTGTATCCCTCTTTCGTCTAGACTAAACGTATTTTTCTGGTACAAAACATAAAATATACAGAAGGGACAACCTTTGTAGCTGCTGAAGTAAACTTGAAGCTACATGCAGACCCCTGTAGCAGTGGTCTCCACTGTGACCAGATGGTAATCCAACGTGTGCTGTGCACCCAAATTCGGCTGGTGCTGGAATCGGACTGTCGTCATCTCCCTTCTCTTCGGGACTGTAACTCCACAAGCCCAGCGTTCCACAACATAGCTTTTGCCTTTAAAAATGCCTTGGAGCAAACAGGACACAAGCCTGCTTTCCAGATGTTGGGGCACATCTTGAGAACGTGTCAGGTAAGTGAGGCTGTTTATGAGAGATCCGTTATAGCCAGTTCAATAGTGTGTAATTTAAGACTATGTTTTAGACTAAGAGTGGGGACTCTCATGTAGTGGGTTAATACATACATGACCTTTAGCTCATGCTGACCTTCCTCAGCCTGAGATAATGTTCCATAACAAATTTATTGTGTTGGGGAGATGATTTGTCAGCCAGCAGAAGTATCTGGTAAGAACAAAAGGGGGCAGGGACTGAGAGGAGTCTGCCAGTTAGGAACGCTCTTTTATTTATCCTCTGCATCTAGATTGTAATGTTTTATGTGCAATGTCTGAATCCCCACCTATCCTGTGACTGAGCGCTGATGGATACTTCTTGCTCTGCGTATCTTATGTTTGGTCTTGTAGTTTGTCAATGGTTGTCCCTTCAGCCCGTAAGCCGGTGAGAGCACAGACCCTTGTCTGCTTGGTTCTGACCTACTGCTGCCCAACAGCAGCTATATTTATAATGCTATGTAAGTTAATAGGTAGTAATTCATCCATAAAACAAATTCTCCCTGGTCAGAAGGTTGGCAAGCAATATGCAGCTTCAGAGAATTTTTGCACAAGAAATCCTTCATAAATGAAGATATGTATATCCATTCTGATCATAAACTCTTCGGAAAGCAGAGTGAGAATATTTGGGGTTTTAAGTCACTTTATTGCACTGTATTTATTTTCTGTGTTAGTCTACTTGACTAAAAGAGGTGGTGTCAATGGCTATATTTCCTTTTTTCAATTGCTTTTTGAATGTTTATAGACCTTGCCTTTTATGTATGACCTAAGTGTAACAGAAATTTTATGGAAAATGACCTTTGAAGAAGTGGATTCAGATGCTTTAGGACTTGCAGCCATCCATGGAAGCACAAACTATCAAACACAAGCACGCTGATGTGACCTTGTGTGTTCAGTGAAACCATCACAGCAATCTGCGCTGGACTTCTGAATTTGAAAATTTGCAACTAATTAGCCACAGATCTGCAGTACTAATATAGAAAATAGAATTATCAGCAAGAAACGTGTTAGAGCAAGCAACGGTGAGGTTTTGGGGTGCTGTGCTGTTTTCTGTTCTTTTCCTTCCTTCTTCCCTTACCACACTTTCTCTTCTCTTCACAAAACGGGAAAGAAAACGTGTACATGAGAAAGAGAAGCCAATGAAATGGTATTTACTGACACAACATCTACTGGTTTTGGAAGTCGAATCAGATAATTTTTGCTTAGAATTTTTACAAATGATCATTGAGATTTTATTTTTGGAAAAGGACTTAAAAATACTCAGTTATAAATATTTCACCATCTATTAGCATAACATTTTTTTACATTTTTTTTTCCTCATGGGATCTAGACGTTTGTGGTCATATCAGCTGCTACGAACACCTCGCTTTTACACAGCTCTTTGCATCACATTTAAAACATTGTAGATACGATGCAGAATGAATTGCCTGTCTTAATTTTCTTGCAAAGGACAATGGTATTAATTTAAGGATCAAGTTCACCTATACTTTTATGAAATTAACTCTGGAATTATATGTCTGCAAATATAATGCTGCTTTTACTGAATAATACTGCTACTGAGCACATTAATAAATTATTGCTGTCTCCTATGATTACAATAAAATATTTTAAAATTAAATCCAGAGATGCAATTAAATTAATGGACTCAAGGAGAAATATAAAGCTATAGGACGTAGCAGTGTAAAAGGCTATCTCATGGTTGTGTGAGCCTTTTTGAGTATCAGATGGATTTTCATTATCAAGAGATCTGAATTCTTTTAGATCCCACATTGACATTAAAGGCAGGATACCATGAAAACAATGCTTAATATAAGCTAGATATACACTCCTAAAGCTAAGAGAAGATTCTCATTCTTGGACAAGCTTTTCAAGCTCAGAGAGCTCATCCCTGCTTTTCAGTGCATTCTTCTCCCCTAGTCCCATTTTATGAAGTTCACCCACTGAGTCCCTCTTTCTAGAGTCCTCAAGGAAGCATCAGAAATGACTTTGAGAGTTCCTGTGAAGTGATATGGATAATTCTTATTCCTGGAAATCATTTTCTTATAACGTAGAGCCTTTGGGAACAATGGACCAAAAATGAGTCTAATGGGGTTACGCTGTATTTCTGTATTTAGGTGTTCAGATACAAAGGCAACAGAACCTTCTTGAGTAACAGCACTACCGAGTCCTGTGAGTATCTTCCCTTGAAGGAAACTGGATTTTTGCCATTGCTTGCAGTAGGAATAGTTTGTTGCATTAAGGATATGAGGCCAAATAAAGGCAAAAAAATAATATGTTTTGCATTTTTATTTTCATTGGTGCAAGTCCATGTATTTGAAGGGATGAGAACTTGGCAGAGGATGGATAGCGTGGTGTCAAATTGATCTCATGCCTACTGCTTATGTTTCATTGCGGTAGTGTCTTCCTGGCAAATTAATCTCATAATGGTCAGTTCAGTGTTGATTGTCTTTTTGGTCAGATGTTGTCTATTGTTCCTGAAGAATAGGAAGAATTTTTACAAGCTCTTTATTCCTTAAATAGTTTTTCAGTGCCCTTTGAAATATTTTGGTGTATTATACAAGTGATCATATATGAAGTATCCATGAAGTAAATCAGCCACAGTGGTTCAATACCATTTTAATTGAATTGTCTATGTATTTAAATTGAAATAGTCAATTGCAGAGGTATATTTGCCCAGGAAGCCCAGCTTATAAACCCAATTTATTCTGTAGCTAACAGAAAAAGACCTGCATAAAATTACAGAGCCAGGAGCCCCAAGTATTACATGTGCATCTTTCCCTCGGAAGACTGCTCCTTTAAATTGGTCTCAGAGAAAGAACAGTGCATTTATAATTTAGCTTGTCCTGAAGGAGAACTCTTCTCTGTGGGAGGATCCTCTTTAATTACAACTTCACAGTAATAAGATGAGAAATGAGCAAGCAAGAAAGTACTGCTGGAATGAGACATGATAAATCAGTTTGTCCAGGAAGCACGTTTATACCAGATCTATCACCACATTCAGCACGGCGCTATCTTTCTTATTTCAATAAGGAAATCTCATGAAGAAATTTTAATTGCATACTATTAGGTGAAAGTCAATGTCCCATAATGAGCAAAGTGAAACCTGCATTTTTTCTTCTTTTATCTTCATGCTTTGAGTTCCCAAGGATTAACACAGAATGATTTGCCCTTAAATTGCACCCTTTTTTTTTTTTTTTTGTTCATTTGTCTGAAGGATGTAGATTTTAGGTAATTTAAAAGGCACCAAGCTTTTGCTGTATGCTTCATGCTTGCAAGTTGGGAGTCAGAGGGGAAAAAAATTTCCAATTTTCGAAGTCTCCTATTGTTAAGGGTGACTGAATGGCAGCCTGCAATTATATGATTTCAATGTAATTCATTCAGTAGGGAAGAGGCTGGTTCATAGATGCCTGGCTTAAAAGATTGGCATTGCTGTGTGATTAATTTCCAAACTTTGGAGGTATTTTCAACAGCATACAATGGAAGCATGTGACAGTGACATTTTCTGGATTTGTGCTAGGATTGCTTTATAATTGAAGTGCTGGGCTTGTGGGGATCACATTATCATTGGAGTTTCATTTTTCATAGGGTGAGTGTATGTTTGTGTGTATATATATATATAAAAATATATATAATTTTATATATATAAAAATATATTTATGCATCTGTGAGTACACATGTGCATGTACGTATACGGGACCACACACCCATGTGATGTGTGGAAGTGTACAGGGGGATTTTATTATGCAGATGTCTTTACAGCATGCTTGCACTTGCCCCTTTGATGTAGATGTTCGTGAGTTACTTTTTTTTCCCTTTCACTTAGGAAAGGCAATGATGAGGTTCATTCTTGAAAGAGCTGTAATTTAATGCTTGATTTAGGATATTTAAGAAGAAAAAAGTATTTGTTTTTTTGAGTGAATTAAATTTGTGAGTTATAATTACAGGCAAAAATTGCTATAATGGGCAACTGGGAAGTACCTTCTCTACAACAGCTTTTTTTGGTCCATTGTTTGTTATGGTCAATAGAGTCCCTAATTGCTTATATTTAAAGCTGTGCCAAATCTTCATTATCGGACCTCAAGCCACATGAACCTTACCTGAACAGAAAAGAGCTGAAATGAATCAGAAATAAAACCAAAGCATTTTCTACTTCTCACCAGAAGTAGGATGTGCAGCATTTCTACCTCAAAGGACAGAAAAGTTGAGGGTGACGCTTTCAAAAACATAAATCAAAAAGTAATACCTGTATTATTTGTTTCTTTTAACTGATTTTCCTCATTTTGAACCTATAGGTTTTATATTGCAAGTTTTTGATGTAACTGTAGCAACCAGAATTATCCTTTAAAAATATAGGCTACCATTTTTGGTATATTTGTACGACTCTGGGAAGTTGGCTTGAAGAAGAATGCTACACTAAGGGGGAAAACTGGATTTAAATCTGGCCATGCTGGGTGGAATTGATTCTAGCTGAAGGTATTCTGATAAAATTATTTTTGTCAGAAAAAGTGAATTGGATATTGCTTTTCCTGGAAAACTTACACTGATTTTAGAAGAAAAGCTTTTTGAGATGAAGATCCCAGAGTCAGGTCCATAGTCTTTGGGTTTCATGAAATCCCATGAAACTTTTACGATTCAGAAACACTTTTGAAGTCATGACAGAGAAATACTCTCTAAATATAGATGATTCCCTCTTCAAGCCCAATCTGAACTTCAGACCAGTATAAATGTTTTGAGGAATGGGATAAATGAGAGGGAAAGGAGTAAAAAGGCAAGAAATGAAACAAGTACTTTTAATATTTCTCTTGTGGAAAATATTGTTGAGTGCTTGCAGGTTTTGGGTGTACTAGTCTGTACTGCTGGCTTGTAAAGGGAAAAAATTAAAACTTGGAAAAAGCAAGAGTCCTAGTCAGCAAATTTTCCCCTAAACCTGGGAAAAAAGACAATGCAGTGTCAAGTTACTTATGCGCTGCTCAAATACCCAAATTTGCATGGTGAACAGAAGTCCTGGGGTGAAATTGCCTGGGGCAAGGCAGCCTATTTCTGCCTTCTCTTTCTTACCTGGTTTTGACTTGTGAGGAAGGGTGGTGTGTGGCTGCTCTAGTTTGTGTATGGCATCTCTCCTTCAAGCTTGTACAACGTCCCCACGCCTTGTATAGGTTCCTGCTTAGCTAAAGTACGCAGAAGCTCACCCAGAGGTAATGACATCTCTATTCATCTGGTCTCACTGCGTTTTCAGAGTAACCCTTGCCTCGGGATGGGGTCTTTAGGCAGACAAAATATTATAGGGCTAGAGATTGCTTTTGGCATTTTGGTAAAACAGGACCGTCTTTTGAGTGAACTCAGCACCACTGCGGGAAAGTGCTGGAGAATGTGAAACAGGCGGGAGCCAGCATTACAAAACGATAAAAGCTGTTAAAAATGTCAGATTGCCTGTTTGGACCTGGTGGGCACAGGCAGCGGAGTAGAGGAAGGGATGGAAAAGGTAGGGATGGGGAGACTCACACGGGTTGTGTTTCCCTCCCTTGGTGAAAGGTGGGTTTGTGTGATGGACAGACACCATGTGGGGGAAATTCTCCTCTCAGTGTGAAATGATTGTCTATTTGTTCTGCTTGCAGAGCTCCCATTAACGCCAGTGGGACTCATGGAAAGACTTCTGAACAGGAAGCCAAGAGCAACTGTGATTCAGAGATGAGCAATTTGCCCCATAACGTGAAGGTAGTTTTATGAGCTATTTATTCAAGTTGCTCTACACTGACATCAAAACTCTTAAAAAATGACCCAGTTGTTCAGTCACCTGGTCCCACTGTGTTATACAACCACCACCACTTTGGGGTTTTTTTGCGCACCTTCTGGGATGTTTGGGACACAGGACTGCAAAGGGCTTACACTGTAAATCCAGACCATTAGTATCAGAAGAAATGAGATTTTATAATACCATTCATAATTCCCTTCTCACAACCATTTTGTTTCTGTAATTTCCAAGGAATTCTAGTGTTCAGCATTAGCTATTTCAAAATAATTTCAATTTTGACAAACATATACTCAAAATAGACTCATAATATAAAATAACTGGTGGCCATGGCTGTGGTTTTTCTTGTGATAGGGAAGAAAGGGGTAAATAATAGGCTTTCCACAATTTTTTGTAAAAACAAACAGGTTAACACCCTCTCCCATTGTACTAACTCCATGGCAAATAATGGCTAATTGCCAATGATACCAGGTGTTTATGTACAATTTCAAGCCAGAGTTGCGGTGTGTGCAAGTATCAACACACAGGAAGTGCAGATTCTGTGTGGGTTTTTTTCTTTTCTAGATGTGAGTTCAAAAAATGGTGTATGTAAGTTGAGACAAGCAACTGAAAGCTGGTCTTACAATGACAGAAAGTAGACTTTTAATTTACAGTTATTATCATGAAGAAAGGGAGAGAAAACTTCTGAAACTGCATGTTCACTAAGAAGGGATGGAATGAGGAACATGGATGAGTGAGGCTGGATAATGTGTCAAAGGAGAAACAAAGCGGAGAGACCATTGGTGATAACTCAGCTCCAGTATATGGGATAAACAGAGGAATTTTACCAAATCCTCATGCATGAAACATATGGAATATGCAGCTGTAAACTCAAGCAACTGTATCCTGTTGCTAGTCAGGAAAGGAAAGAAGATTATTTGGAATGATTCCTGACAGAAGGAAAAACGTGCCAAGCTGTTATGACACAATATTCAATGTACTTATTTATGTTGCAGTGATGCAAACGGAGAATTTTCATTTAAAATGAATGAGGCTGATGGAAGTTGGTACTCTGCAGTGGTGGTTGAGTGGCCTTGATGTCACGGGCTGTGAAGGCATTTGGCCCCAGTCCAGTTCCTGTTCTGTGCCACCGGCTGAAAAGAGCTGTCTCTCCTGTGCCTCCACCTATTTCCAGAGTGTCACAGGGATGCAAAGCTCCGTGAGGCTCTGGCTGTCTCTCTCGCTGTCTCTCTGGTCCAGAGAACATCCTAATCCAGTCACAGAGCAAAAAAGAGAGTTGTCCTAGCTGTAGCCGTGTTTTCAAATGCACTGTTGAGTGGGGCTGACACTGCTGGGGTAAGAGGGCTTGCTAGAGGCTTGCCAGGACGTATGGTTCAGGTTAGCACAGCTGCTTGGAAGAAGTCCTCCCTTTGCAATACGTACTGGAGTTTTATTGACTTGCGAAACTACCTAAATAACTAAGTACCTCTGTGATCCACTGTAGCTCTTTAACTATACTGAGGCTGCTTTTTAGTTATTTTCACCTCTAATTCAACATTTAAAGTTAAAACTCTCAGTGTGGGCGTGAACCACTCTGTTTCAAGTACTTCTTGCTTTCCTAGACAGCAAAATTTCCTATTTTTAGGAAATATACCTCTTGCTGTAGATATCTTTTACTTAATTTATTTAACGTAGACAGAAAATCACAGGTGAGCAGTGCATACACCAGCCTACACACTAATATAGGAATGCTTAAATTTTGCCTTATCTCAATAAGTGACTTTCCCTTCAGACTTACCGTTACACTGATTTCTCTATTTTAAATTTGTTAAAATTACTGCTAACTTAATCTGTAATTCTTCTGATATAATATTTCTGAAATCTATTGAAAGCCTGTGCAATTAGCAAAACTCTTTTCCAATTATAAGTTTATACTGTCTTCTTGCAGCAATATTAAAAAAAAAAAATAAAAAATCACTGTTGTGTGATACCATGGTGCAAAGCTCATGCTGAACATAGTTAACATATGTATGTGAGATAAAAGGTCTTGTGTTTTTAACACACATGTGTTGGTTGCCTGTACATGGGAGCATCTGCTGAGCGCAGGAGGTGCTTGCTTCTGGGGGAAATTACCTGGTTTGCAGGTGTAACAATTTCTGTGGTCTGTGAACTAGTAATTGGATTTTCATGGAGAAACTTTGTTTTGTGTACAATTTCAGAGCAATGTCATCAAATTTCTGCAACTTCTGTGCTATCGATGTGCTTTGGAGGACTTGGTTACATGAAATAACATTAATTGATTCTTATTTTTTTTTTTTCCCCTAAAAGAATCCTTTCAGGATTGGAAACATGAGGACTATGAAATGCTTTAGAATCAAAATCCTTCCTTTCCCCGGATTCAGAGCTTTTGGGGTTTTCTGCAGCACCTGTCTATATTATATGGAAGTACCTTTACAACTTAGAGAAGTAGAACAAGGCGCTAGCAAATAGTGGTCCTTAATTCTGTAATCAAAGGCATCCGATCCTGGCTGTAAGGGGTAACATAAAAACCCAAATAAAATACCTGATTTTAGCAGTGGTAAAAGGTCTTTAACCAAAGCTGAAGAGTTCATTCAAAGCTTGATCATGGTGGGACCTGCAAGGGTGAGCTAACCTCTCCGAGGTGGAAGGAGGTTGCCTCCCTGAAGATTTCTTGACTCAACAACCCATCCGCACACCTTGTACACCCACTTTCTCAGCCCAGTGACCCACTGAATGCAGTGATGAAAACTTGGTGTTATTTGACCTTTTCATCTCATTAAAATGCTTGGTGCTGGGCTTAGCTGAGTTTGGATACCACCATGGCATTTTGAATTCAGGATGACTATATAATATCAATTAAAATGACAGTGACAGGCCTTTTCTTGTACAACTCTTTAATACAAGCTGTAAGACACAGAGGGGCTTGGTGGTTTCTTTGTGGCTCGTTTCTTTCCTAGTCTCTGTATTTTCAACTAAGGGGACACGGTCCCCTGCCAGTAGATGCAGGCTATTTAAATGCTCCATTGGAGAGGGATTAAAGTTTATGCAAGGTCACTGGGGATGTGATAATTATAATCACAGGTTTTTGGCTCCACAATGACAGCCATTTGTTATTTTCGCTCGAGTAATTCCTGCAGCTTGGAGCTGTTGACAAGCGTGCACTGATTTACTGGCCCCCCCAGGTCCCAAGGCAGTGTCCGCTCTGAAGTCTGACACCCCTGCCTGGCTCCTGCTGCTTTCAGTATCTTTTCTGCTGCGAGCTGCAATACCGACTGAAAATTGGAGAAAAATATTGTGTTAGTTTATAATGGGATCAGAGAGAGAGAGAGAGACATAGGGTTGCTGAGTTTGTTACTACTCTGCAGCTTCCCCATTCCCCCTCCACGGCTGAGCATTTGTTTCTGTGTTGTGAGGGGATTAATAAACTACTGATGTGATTTACAGTATAAGACCATTGGTGTCTTTTTGTGGTGGAGAGGCCTTGAGAGCTTGGATGCAAAGATCAAGAGAAAAAAAATCCATTCTTTTGAGAAGCAGATCTCCCTTCTGTTCTTCAGCCTCTTCGTCTCCCTTTCCCTTTCTTTTTGATTTATGTTGCCTTATTTTGTTTGTTTTTGCAATCAGAGGTAAGAGCATTTTAATACATATTAAATGGTGATAAATTGAGAATAGCTGATGGGTTAGAGCCAATATGACATTTGTCTTTATAGGTGGGGAGATTGATAACTCATGAGTGGCGTGAAAAAATCAAGCAAAATCACTTAATAGGGAATCTGTTTTTTGGAGGAGCATTTTTCTTTTGTGCAGGCGCATGACTGCTGTGATAGCTCTTTATATTTTGTTTATTCAGCTTATCTATGTTTTCGCCAGGCCTCCAATTTCCTCACTCCTTTCTCTCTCTGAAACACCCCGACCTTCCCAATTTGCATTTAATACATTTAATACATGACCTTTCTCTCTCCCCTATTGAACCTTCAGCATCAATTGGTTCTTTGTATAGTTCAAACTTCCCTTTGCTCTTCTTGAATACATTCCGAAGTCTTCTACATCTGGTCCACCATCTGTGCTCTCACTTCTGAGCCCAAACCAGGTAGGTTCAGGACACTTCCAGATGTCCCCAGAAGAAATGATGGCAGTGGAGCAACTGGGAAGCTCAGTTTAATGCCAGATGAGCATAAAGAATTTATAATTTTCAGAAGCTGTTTGAGAGCCTTGTCTAACAAGCTGTCCTTGCCCAGGCCTGACGGTTTCCCCCAGCCCAGCACTGCATCCCTCCTTCTTCCTGCTCTGATGAGTTGAATTTGAGTTTGTCTCTGTTGTTTCCTTGACACTATTTAGCCTCAGACTTCTTGCTGCTGTCTCCTTCTCAGTACTTGCCTTTCTGCAGCTTTTTACAGGATCTTGCCAGCTTTCCTGTATGCATGCTTGGTACTCCTCAGAAATGGTTCGTACAAAATATCCCTTTCCCATCAGTCAGCTCAAATTTCCCAGACCTACCTTGCTCTCAGTTTCTCAGAATTAAGTTATTATCTGTCTTTCTTTACTCAAGGTATTTCCATGAGTGCTGGGACAAAGAAGCGCTGGGCATATATAAGGTCTGGTAGCAGCCCTGGTATGGTCTGATTGCAGATGTGGTATGATTCCAAAGCTCTGTTTTCTCAGGGAACTAGGCAAATAAGAAAAGTCTTCCTGGCTGTCCCCAAATAATCAGTGTCTGATCTCCAAGTCTCACCATTACTCCCAGCACATATGTCTTGCCAGCTTTCTTCTTGGTTTCCAGTAAGTGTTCCTCCTATAGAGCAGAAAATGACTTCCCCAATTGTTATGTGAGGAAATAATTCTTCTCTTCCACCCAGTTGTACCTCTGGAAAGCTTCTGACATCATCAATCAATGCTACACTCCTCTTGTCTCTCTGTCCCGTCTCCAAGACTGTCCTTTTACATTTCTAATGGTGAATTTAAGTCAGCTTGTTATCATTTCAAACCTCTCTCCTTTTGTTTTACCAATATGGGTATATTATCCTATTATTTCATGATTCAGGTCATGAGTCGGCATCAAGGTGAAAAACATTTGATTTACCCTTGAAGTTTAATTTAACATTTTTCTTCCATCTGTAGTTTCACCTCCAGAGCAATAGTAACATTTCCACTTATTTAAATCCTGCTTCAGCAGAAATCTTTATTTGTATTATTTCTTTCTGAGCTATTGTAATCTTCTGTGTTTATCTCTGCCTGCAAACCTGGCCCTGTTTCACTGTGAGCTAATTGAAAGAACTTACGAAGTTAAGTAGACAAAGCTCAGGAGAAAGGAAGGTTTGCTGTCTCTCTCTCTTTTTTTTTTTTTTTTTTTTTTTTTTTTTTTTTACAGCAAAACTGAGGAAGTTGCTTGGTTTCATGTAGAGTGTCTTTGTCAGAGGCATCAGCAGAACCCATCTGTATAACATGTCAGATCCAAGGCTGAGTGGGAAGTCGTTGGTCTTCTGTGAGTCCTTTTTTGTTATAAAATAAAACCTAACCTTTTAGGAATTTATAGAAAGAACCTCTTTTTAAAAAGCAGCACTTACCACTTACGTAAAACTGTCTTCTCCAATGCTATATTACAATGCGTAGAGGTTAATGTTGAGGAACAAGGACCTTCCACTGTTGTGCAAAATAAATATATTGAAAATGTTATAATGGTAAAATGAATCTCTGCGGATTCTAAGACTGTTACAAACATTGGTGAGTTAATTAGTACTTGTGAATTAGTAGTGTTTTCATCTGGGTAAAAAGAACCACAAAGAAGTGATTTAATAGTACTAGAACTCATGCTATTTTGCATTACATAGTGCCTCGCTGTGTTGTTTGTGGGTTGCAGTTTAAAATGCTCGCGACAGTAGCATTGGCCTCCTCTGCTCACCCCGATGCAGCAGCAGAGCCGAGCTCAGCAGGCACTTGCTATTAGCTGCCCATCATCACCGTCAAGAAAACAGATGGGTCAGAACCGTTACAGCTCACAAGAAACCTTTCCTCTGGAGATGAGTGTTCAGAAAAATGTGGAAGCAGGAAACTAGGATGGGTCTTGGGGGAGCTGCTGGTGTTTGTAAATGGGGGGCTGGAAGGGAGGCTGCAACTCAACCCTGAAAGCCGAAGGATTAGAGCTGAAGGCTAGGGATAGTTGGGGAATAGGTGTCAGGAAACCACTACGGTGGGTGAGAGAGGAGAATGGGGAAGGAAATGTGGTAGCGAGAGCTTTGAAACCTGGGATTTGCATGTCTGTCTGTCCATTTCATGTGGGATTCAGCTTGCTGCCTGTAGCAGATATGGGGCGATATTATGTAGGTGCCTTGTGTGAGCTTACTTTGTCATAGACCTGTATTTAATCATCTAAAAATGTCACAGCAAAAACAATTAGCTGTGTATCAGTGGGGACCTGTTTTGAAATCTCATGATTTATGGGCAAACTTGTATGATTTTTGGTGCAGGGGAAGGAGAAAGCTGTGCTGCATGTACTCTTGTTGGACATACTGGTCAAACTATTTCCCAAATATCCCTAAAATTCACAACAGATGGGAAGAATGCAATGTGTTCCCTGTTCTACGTATTCTGCTGCATTTTGAGAATGACTTTGTTTAGCACTAAATTAGGCGGGAATTCAACCAACCCTTTATCACCCCAGGAAGTGGTGGAAGTGCAACTGAGAAGTCAGGTTTTCTTGCCTTGTAGTTGTTATCTTGTTGCTTTTAAGGCACTTAATTTTTACAAGGAAAATGCTCAAAGAAAACAGATTTGTGGCAGCATCAGCATGAGATGACTCGGGATTTGCTAGCTGAGATGTATGAAAGATTGGAGGTGAGGTCCTCTGTAGGGCCTCGGAAGATGAATTAGGTAAATAATACTTGGGTTCCATGGGTTGATAAATGTTATTTTGGCAAATTTTCCTTGTGCACAAGTAATCAGTGAGTGTACAGTAGCCTATCTCCTAAACATCCAACATACAATTACTTACATGAACCAAACACACACGGGAAAGATCTCAGTGCAGACTCTCAAACAGTGTTGTATTCTCGTATTATAACAGTAACACGATACAGAGGCAAAATGAGGGTCAAGTCATTGAAAGTAAGTACTGAACCACCCTTTAGCCATACCAAGGACCAATGGGAACATGATTCCATCTTTCCAGTATAGAAAAAGCTGTTGTCAAGAGGAGAGTGGTTCATTTCTTCAGTTGGACCTCATGTTCAGCAAGAACTGATTAGGAAGTAATAGACTGAAATGAAATGAAGAAAGTTTAATTTACACTTCATAAAGAACTTTCTGACTTTAAGGACAAACAACAATGCAACAGCTGAGTTACTGAATCCCCATATCTGTAGGGTTTTACTGTTAGAAAGTGAAGAATGGTGGGATATTTGTTCCTGGAGTGGAATAGATAAAAGGATTAGATTATTTTTTTGTATTCTTTGCTTAGTTTAATTCCTGGAATCATGATCTAAACTTAAAAATATTATTCAGTAGCTTCCTCGCTTCCTGTTCTTCCATGCGTGAAGTGCTCTACTTTCTGTTCTATGTTTTCCACCCTTTTTAAGCTTTACATGGGTTGTATGCCTTTCTTCACTATTTTTGTAGGGTTTGTTTCTGGAAAAATGATGTATGGTCCTATTCTACTTTATTCCCCAGTGCGGCTGTGCTGGCAAAGTAAGTCTTCTGCGAACTCTTTAGTCCTGAGTGATACAGTGTAGACGAACGGTGCTATATAAATGTAAATTTCAATTCATTCCCTTCATTCATTCAACAAGCTATCAACACAACCTTGTCATTTCAATTTTTCACACTTTTTTGTGGGAGTCCTCTGTCTCAGTGAAGTCTCATTTCCTCAGCCCAGTGCCAAAGGTGACCAGGCTGTATTAGAATATACAGTCACCTTTTTTTTTTTTTTTTTTTTTTTTAACGTAGTCGGACATAATGAGAAGAAGCAGGAAGCCAGTCACAGCCTCAGCTAACCTTTCTCTCTGCTTCATTAACCAGACTACAGCCAAACAGGTAATGCTGCCATCTTCACCACTGTCCAGGCACCAGTATGTGCCCTGTTTGCAATATTTTTCAAACTTTGGTAAATGACAAACTTTAATACTGCTTGATAAAAAAACACTGAAAATATATTTACATAGGGAATACTAAGAATAAGAATACCCAAGGCAGGGAGGGAAATACATTACAGAAAAATTATCTTTCCAAATCCCCCCTTCCCATTACTGCTAGAAAGAAGAGACACTTTTGCTTTTGCTGTTCTGCATAGGACTTTTTCTCCCACAGATTGTTTGAATATAGATTTTTGCAGGTGAAAGTGGCCTTGCGTGTGCTTACACAGCCTCTTGCTTAGAGATACCAGTTCTTCGTGTTAGGATTAGTGACTTCCCAAATAGTTACTGCCAACACATTCAAGAAGAACAGGATAAAAAAGGTCCTTCAACAGCCACCCATGGTATTCTGACCGTTTCATGTTTCTACTTAATCATCTAAGTGCAAAAGAGCTGATACTCCCTCTGGCACGTAGAATGTCATTGTCACTGATATTTCTGCTCCCTGACTGGCCAACATTAAGTCACTTCTCCACAGTTTTTGAGGTGTGTGTTTGGTTTGTTTTTTTTTTTTGCCACATCTGGCCTGTTTACACCATGCCTCTTGACATCCTTCCAAACGCTTCAAGCCACCCCTCTGATGTGGTCCTGGTTTCACATCAAATTCAGTTTATCCATTTGTCCTTACAAAGGACAACCATATTACAACATAATGTACATGTGGGCCCCTGTGAAAGCTACATGATTTTATCCAAGATACGTATGTTATTACCCCAAGAATCCACAGGGAGAGTCCAAAACCTTTTCAATGTGAAGTTAGAAACATTTGATTTTGATCTGCTTTAGCACAATGTGTACTTTTTAGAATAGAATTTCTCTGCCATCTCTTAGAGACACTTCTCCAATGTCTGACTCCTGAGCCTTACAGAGTTGAAAATTATCTTCTTATTTATCTTAACGTCTCATGCAATCTCCCATACTGTCCCTTCCTGTGCCTCCTGTATTAATTTTTTTCTTTACACTCTCTTAACTTCCTTCTGCAATCTTTCTAGTCCTCCTCTCTACCTAATGTTTTATAGCTTGCATATGCCTCTTTCTTAACCTTAATTACTTTTTGCACTTCCTACTCCTAGTGTATTTATTGCTTGATAGCACACATAAGCCTTGGCATATATTCATTTATCTTTGGATGTTTCTCATTTGCCTTTGGTTCATTTGGTAGTGTTTCTGTATTTCAGCCAGAAGTCTATGAGGTCAAGATTCACCCCGACATTAGCCGTGTTTCTTGGGGATTTGTGCAGCAGTTTGTTTACAGCCCTTTTTGATAACATACTGATGTTTTCAAGCGGTACCTCATGACCAGCCTCATAGCTTTCTATGATATTATAACTGGTTGGCTGGATGAGGGCAGAGCAGCAGATGTCATCTACCTTGACTTCAGCAAGGCTTTTGACACTGTCTCTCATAACATCCTCCTCAGGAAACTGAGGAAGTGTGGACTAGACGAGGGGACAGTGAGGTGGATTGAGAGCTGGCTGTGTGACAGGACTCAGAGGGTTGTAATTAATGGAGCAGGGTTGAGTTGGAGGCCTGTAACCAGTGGTGTCCCCCAGGGGTCAATACTCGGACCAGTATTGTTTAATGTATTCATCAATGACCTGGACGAGGGGACAGAGTGTATCCTCAGCAGGTTCACTGATGATACCAAACTGGGTGGGGTGGCTGACACCCCAGAGGGCCATGCTGCCATCCAGTGTGACCTGGACAGGCTGGAGAGCTGGGCAGAGAAGAACCTAATGAGGTTCAACAAGGATAAGTGTAGGGTCCTGCACCTGGGGAGGAAGAATGTCAGGCACCAGTATAGGTTAGGGGTGGATCTGCTGGAAAGCAGCTCTGAATAAAAGGATCTGGGTGTCTTGGTAGACAGTAAACTATCCATGAGCCAGCAGTGTGCCCTTGTCGCCAAGAAGGTCAATGGAATTCTGGGCTGCATAGGGAAGAGTGTGGCCAGCAGGTCAAGGGAGGATATTGTCCCCCTCTACTCTGCACTGGTGAGGCCACACCTGGAATACTGTGTCCAGTTCTGGGCTCCCCAGTTCAAGAGAGACAGGGAACTACTGGAGCGAGTCCAGCGTAGGGCAACAAAGATGATTGAGGGATTGGAGCATCTCCCTTATGAGGAAAGGCTGAGAGTGCTGGGACTCTTTAGCCCAGAGAAGAGAAGGCTGAGGGGAGACCTTATTAATGTTTACAAGTATTTAAAGGGTGGTTTGAAGGAGGATGGAGCCAGACTCTTTTCAGTGGTTCACAGTAACAGGACGAGGAGTAACGGGCACAAGCTGGAACATAGGAAGTTCCGATCAAATATGAGAAAAAACTTCTTTACAGTGAGGGTGACAGAGCACTGGAACAGGCTGCCCAGGGAGGTTGTGGAGTCCCCTCCTCTGGAGACTTTCAAGACCTGCCTGGATGCAGTCCTGAGTAACGTGCTTTAGGCAATCCTGCTCTAGCAGGAAAGTCGGACTAGATGATCTCTAGAGGTCCCTTCCAACTCTGAAAATTCCATGATTCCATACCTTCCATACCTTCTTTCAAGAGGCATTTCCTCCGCACAGCCCTGCTGCTTGCCGAGGTGCCCAGCAGTTAAAGACCCTATGGCATGCTATGGAAAGAGTAAGAAAACTGTGTCTTGGTTAATACTTTGAAAACAAAATGTTTCAGAGGCCACTGCTGCACATGTGAGTTATTGTTAGCTTGTGCCTTTGGCTGCTTTTCATTACTAGAACCCTATGGGATTTAATCAGGACAATTACACAGTTTGACAGTTGTTTGTTTTGTGGCAAAGAAATTAATATTTTATTGAACTCTATTTAGCAATCCTGTTCAAAAGGCACCAACCTCGTGGTAAGAGCCTCATATTCTACTCTTTCAGGCCAGTTACTCTTCCTTTTTTTTATTAATAATAAATGTTGATGATTTAAATAAAAATGTAGATATTAGGCACATCATATTTTTGTTTGCTAATACAACAGATTGATGCTCTGCCTTCTTAAAGCAACTTTAGACTGATAACTCTCTATATTAAATTCTTCAGAGTTATCTGAGTTTGGAGCTACCTCAGTGGTTTTACATCAGCGAAGTCAGAAACAAAAGCAGTTTTACTTCACGGTAGATTGTAATACCAGACAAGGTGGAGGACCTGAAATGGTCTCATTCTCAGGGTTTTTTGTTATTCATAGGTGTCTCTGAGTCTACTTTTCTTTCCTCCTGTGCCAGCAAGTCATATTGCTAAATTCAATGCTCAAATAATGATATTAGCTTAAAATAATATTTTTTCAAAACAAACATTACTGTATTTTGACTTCTTTTCTGAAGAATTCATCTTTGTGCAATTCATTGTCACATTTGTACGCTATCCTCTACCTCTGGTTGGAAAGGGTGTTATTGGAGAAAGGGTGCATTAAAGAAAATTGCACCATAAAATAGCCATCCATATCCTGGTCAGATCCATGTCTGACAAAATAGTATGTGATGTTCATGGCAGGTGGATGTTAACTAAGATTTGCTACGCAGTTTTGGGTATGTCTGCTCCAGATTTTATACTGACTTGCGTGGGACAAGAAACGTGGGTTTAACATAGCAAAATTAGCACATAGAGAAGGTCAATTGCTACTCCTTGTTATGCTGCTGCTGTTCACTATCCTTGAAGAAAGCCACAGGAAATCTGATGAATATATTTTTAATTATGTTTTCTTATAGTAAATTACACCAAAAATGCCTCTGATGATGTTACCCATCAACGTAATAGAAGATAACCCCGGGAAACAAAAATAAAAACTGAGTTGGAAATCTACAGCTGATTTATAAATTGTCTGCTAAAGGCAATTTACTCTCTTTGTCTGCTGCACTTACCCAATTGCTGCTGAAACTAATTGCTCTTTTCTGGGCATTCTTTAAAGAAAAAAAAAACCACCGCAAAACAAAATAAACAAAAATGCGTGCCAATGTGAAACAGTGACTTGTAATCAGAGCTTCCCGCTAATTATCAGCTTCTTATCGGAGAACCGTGTCCAACACACAAATGTAATTGCAAATGACAACATGAACGCTGGCTATGACAAGCACAAGGTGGAACATTTTCCAGCACATATAGAGCTCCGGCAGTGTCAAGGTCTTTTTCAGGTCAGATCCCTAGCAGCTGATCTAGTTCTGCGCTGAGGGTGATTCAAAGGTTAAGTCTTATACCAAAGGGCTGTTCTGGTCAGACACATAATTGGAATAACAAAGTCAATATATGTTGCTGGTTGTGGGACACAATCTTCATTTGATCTCTCACACGGCAGATTAATTAAGTGTTATCAATTAATGGCCTGGTAAAAGTGAACACCCTGTTAGTCACTTTTCCAAGTAGTGTCAAGCATATGCAAGCCCTGGGGGGAAGGAGAGGGCTGGGGGGGAATCACCCCTGAACGGCGCAATTGCTTTCCAAGAGCTGGAGAATAAAAATAACGGGAATATAGACAGCAAAAAGTAACAACTAAATAATAATGAATGTTTTCCATAGGTTCTGTTTTTACAGTGACTCTGAGATTTGAGTGGAACTGTGTTTGAAATCATTCGATCAGGGTCTCATCAAATCTCTTTGTAAGAAATATTGTTCTTATTATTGTATGTCAGTATATATCAAATTGCAGCAAGCAACATGCAGGGATGAGCGATGTGATACCTTTGAGCACCGAGGGGCACATACCTGGAGGAACAGTACGATGGCCTTCCTTAACCCTGCTGTGACTGCTCAGGTGCACGAGTGCGCATCAGTGTGAGTAATTGATGGTGCCAATTAATAGATTTGCAGTGTTTAGGGTGTCCACTCAAGAGAGGTAGCAAAGGTGTTTCTAAGCTCGATGGAAAGAATAGTTCAAATATCCTTTGTGTGTGGTGTGATTTTTTTTTTTTTTAACCGATCTAGTAAATTTTGCACTTCTAAGCTTTTAGAGCTTGATTTGCAAAAATGTAATCAAGCATCTGAAGTGCATGGGATCATCTGATACTGAACTGCATCTATTGGAAAGGTGCTTTGGGTGTAAAGCAATGAATGTCTTCCTTCAGCTCAACCAGCAACAAATAATAGAGCTGAAAACCAAGCAGTCCTTGCTGCTCTTCCTTGTCAACAGCCTGTTTTAATTTTGCAAGTGCACCACCAGCCACTGTTCCAAGACCTTGCTCAGAGGATGCAAACAGGCATTCAGATTGCCTTCAAAAACAAACTGGAGAGAGACATTTTTTAGAGAGTGTCTGTCTAAAAGGCATTTGTTAACTGTTAGCCATCGCTCTTAATGTACTTTTTCTTGATCATAGTAACACATTTCAGTGGTTTGATTTCTTTCAGTCCATGCAACCAAAAAATTATAGAGTTTGCCACCACGTACTTTAGAGTACTGGTGATGTTATAGATGTCTGAATGGCTGCATAGGTAGGCTTGGCTTACAATGGAGCTCTCGCATGTGGCACAATGATGTTCCACTGACAGGGAACTTACATTTAGAGCAAAATTATTTTGTGGGGGAAAAATAGAATCCAGTTCAGACCAGAGGGAAACAGCTTGTTTGTGGTGTTTACGTTTTAGTTGCCAGTAGGGGGGATGTTTTCCCAGTCATGGCACCTATGTGATGGCAGGATTAGCACACAGGCTGCAAGGCCATGGCATGCAGCCTGCAGAGTGCTGGGGCTGAAGAACGGTGGAAGTCATGCCCTGCACAACTTCTGCTTTTCTTGCTTTTCAGTAATTGCATGTATTGTTTTCTTTGACCAGTAAGTGGATTTAATTGTGGACCGAAAGAGGCTTCAGTTATCAGATGAGAAAATGAATGTAGAATGTGCTGAACGTCATTTTTAGCATCCTGTTTACCTGTCTTTTTTCTTCCTCTGAATTTTGCCTCTTTCAATCTTATTAGATTGTTGTGGTGTTTTTTGTGCCTCCTCATGGGTTTGAACATTGCCTACACTGGTTCCTGATTTTTGCGGATTTTCCAAGATATCATAATTCCCCCAAAAGGCCCATTTTGGATGTCTAGCTTTAGATATCTTCTGGTAGTCTGTATTTTAGATCACGGGGGCTTAGCACATTTTGTAGTATCTGGTTACTAGGACTGAGTGGATTGCATGGATCCTTTACTGCAGACTCCAAAGAGAACAAGAAAAGTTTGACCTCTCATGCAAACAGATTTTGGGCCAAAGCATCACTCAGGTTTGAATCTGAGAGATATCTGTTTTCCCTTTTCTTCCTTTTCTCTCCCAAATATGTCCTGCTGTTGTTCTTACTGTTCTTTGCTAAGAGGTGAGTTTGTAGACCAATATCCCCAAGGACAGGCACGGAAATGGTCCCTGCGCCCAAAGAGCAGAGATCCATTGACCCATGGCAGGCCAGGTACAGTAATCCATACTCCTTCATGGGGAACGAAAATACTTTGAGACTATTGAGCCAGCACAGTTAGTGTGTAGTGTGTGCTAAATTATCAAAGTTAAGGATCTGAGTTTTCTCGTGGCCTCAAGCAGTATGTGTCCTCCCACCCCATAGTTGCTGTTATAAGTGACTGATGGCCAAGCAATGGTAGGAGAATTGTTTCATCACAACTTTTCGATGCTAAGACAATTCAGCTCTTCCTAAATTGCTTAGCTTTCCAAACTCTCTATAACCATTTTGGTCACTGAATAATGTGCATGCTTCACCATAATTTTTGTGATATTTCTTGATAGGACACTTTGTAATAAAATCACTTCTAAAAATGCATTTGCAAGTTGCAACCATATTTTTTAAGCAGAATAATCTTCCTCAGTTTTGTCTCCATGATTAAGCACCAGAGTTTATTTCATATATTTTGTTTTATTCAGCTTAACATAAGCAAAAGAAATAGTTCCTAAACCCTCACTTTTTAAAAATATTTTGACATGTGATTTACTGAAGTTATCTGATGAACTTCAGAACAAATATATGTCTTCTTGCCTTCCTACAATACTGTGTGTAATAGCTGTGGCTGTCTGTGTTTTTCCACATTGATAAGATGAAGAATGTAGAATTTCTGCAGTCTCCATTTGTTATTTGGGACAAAAGGGATAATACCTTTTCTGTAGCATTTGCTATTTGCCCTGTACCGCTTACAGCTTACCCCTTTTCTCTGCTGTTTTCTTGTTTCTTTGACCATATCCATGAGGCAGAATCTGTCAGTATGCAGATAATGCTGTCACTTCTGCAAACGTGTTTCCTTACTTACATTTTGGTATTGATAGAGAATATAGCTGGAGCATCAGTGCAAACTTCCCTGCCACATTGCTGCCTGGTTCTCCAGCTGGGGGGTGGAAATCAGCTAGGGAGGAGGTGAGCAGAAGTCTTCTGCCTGTTCTATAGAATGGGGTAAATTGCAGGTGAATTCATTGCCAGCACTGGCAGAGCAAAGCCAGACTGGCGGGTGTTTGAGGTAACGAAATGCTGAAGGTCAACGCTGGACACCTTATTAGCAATTGCAGGGTTTCTAAGACACTGAAATTTGTTGCTGCTCATCCCCTGGAAAAGGCTTTGCAGTTGCTTAGCAAAACCAATGGGGAGCAGTACCAAAATCTTGCTGTTGGGATGTCTTGCAGGTCTGAAGTTTATGGTACCATGGTGGTTTTTTTGCCAAGAACTTCTACGTATGAGGATAGGAGATTTTCTGCCAAGCTTTTCTCAACAACCTTATCTGAGATCCTGAGCTCTAGCTGGAAAAATGTTCCACTGTCATATTTTCTGTACAGTTTGAGTGATGTTTTCTGAAGTGTAGGGAATAGTTGGTGCCTTAAAGCAAAGTGCTTGACCCTTGCTACAAGCAACTGCTGAGTACAGAGTATGTCATTTCCCCTCCTCCAGCCATTTCATGGGTAGGGATGCTCCCACTGACGTGCTCCTTTGAAAATGGCACTGAAGCTGCAATAAAGGAAGGCTTTTTCAGTGACATGATTCAGTAACACTGTTGTCCGTTGCAAAGAATATCACAAAAGGAGGATTTATATACTTAATATGTTTATGCAGGAGATCCATGACATCCTTAGGATTCTTACAGTACGGCACACCTTGCCTGTTTTCTGCTCTGCCGCAACACAGTCTTCCCTGCAGATTTTTTTTGGGAAAGCAAAACTCAGTCATCTTATTTTTGCCTGAAGCAGATGGATTGGCAATGTGAGGAACAGAGAAGTTCATCTCTATGCCAACAGCACAAAGACCTACCCTATCAGAGCAATGCAAACCCTCTGAGTTGTATACATAGCACGAAAAGATGGAAAAAAGGAGAGATAAGGTCTTATGACGTGAAGGACCATCTCCTATTTTCTGTTTATCTGAATATTTTTTTTTTTGATTGCTTCATCAAGGTCAAATCTCACTGCCAAATTAGAAATGGGCAGTTTTAATTTATTTTCCACCAAGATTTTTGACAGGACCTTAATTCCTTTCAAAAGAAAAGTTTAAACGTGCCAGGCACAAGTTCTGACAGTAAATGGCGAATTTTTTTTTTATTTTTTTTTTTAAATTTCCAGTACCTAAAGCAATGTCTAACTATACTCTGACAAAACCCTTCCCGGTTCAAAGAAACACTTTCTACTACCTGCAAGCATTTATCTCAGTGTGGCGACAGCTGACTGCTTGTCTGAACACGTTCAGTTACACAGAGGGATCAGGTTATGGAGAATGCTTTTCTCCGCTGATGAACTGGCACGTATTTATGCTGCAAAACATCTACCACTCTAACAGAAAACCAACGCAAGATCTCATGTTCCTATTTACTCTTAGAAGCACCCTCTCTAGTATGGGTTTGACTGGCGTCATTGCTCCTCTTCTTGCAATAAGTTGCTATTTCATCCAAGAAAGACTGGGAGAATCTGGACTCTCAGTGAATCCCTCAAAGCCGTGCTTTGGTGGATTGAGGAGACTGCATGGCTATTGCAAGCTGAAAATCTGCAATGCTGATTTACCCATTTGTATAAAACGGTCTGTTTCCACTCACTTGCCTGAGACCCAGCTAAGGGAAGCTCAAACATCACACCGCTCAAAAGATGTTACAGAAATACAGCATTTCTGAACTCAAAATATGGTAGCACCTCTAAAATGGACTTGCCAGGTTCTGTATTTCTTCCAGAATTAGTATTTGTATGAACCTCTTGTTGCCTCAGAAAGAGCCACTGTACGTCATGTTACAATGTCGCTTGTCTTCAATTTAACCTCCAGAATTTTGGGACAATTCTTAGGGAACTTACAAGGGAACTAAAAGCTGACATCTTTTCGCTTTTACATGTCACACAAGTTTATTTAAGGCCAAATCTACCAAGCAGACTTTCATGGCTTATAGCTGTGCCCCTCAGAGCGCAAGGTACACAGCCTGGGCAGACCAAGCCAACAGAAACTATTACACAAGGAAAAGTGAATTTAAGCTTAACAATTATTTGTTAATGGGATTGAAATTACTGTACCCTTAAGGAGCAAAATTACTCTGGTATCCTTAAAACTACATTTGGAAATGCAGAGCTGCCAGTGTTTCTGTACTGGGGTAGCACTCTAAATGTAGGCAGAACCTGAAGTCACTTTCCAAGTTGATTTGCTTAAACTATTGCAAATGCCTTTGTGCACACTGTTACATAAATGTAAACCTTGCATATATTGCTTCAGCTTAAATTGATTTCTTTCTGAATTAAGCCAAATTGAAATAAGCCAGGTTCAAATTGATTTAAGATTGTCCACGTGGATTTGCAGTGGTGTGACTAAATTGATTTAAGAACCTTTCTTCAGTTAAACGAATGCAACTTTTATTACAGTAGGTTCTAAGTGTTGTGAGATCTGGGGCTAAAATTTAGTTTTCCATTGTGTATGCAAAGAATCCCACTTGGCTAGCTACATGAGTAAAAGGAAGAGTTTGCCCTCCAATGGTCTGGAGTCTTCCATAAATGCAAAATGAGATTATCAATGTCCTCGTGACATATTCATATATTTTGTATTCTGATTGATAGAGAAATACAGTATTGTATAAGTAACTAGAAAAAGAGAAAATCTAATCTTAGGGCTTTGAGTGCTGCGCCTTTTAATTCACGATCGAGTGGCGAGAGGGGATGCAAAACTATAAAGTAAACAGATGTGGTCAGACTAATGATACAAAATACCTCTTTAATTATGTATTCTGAATACACACAGGTTATTTAAGTTGCTTTTACTTTGTTGTACTGTAAGGGGAAATGCACCCAGTTTAATTGTGTCCCATTGATTTTTTTTTTTTTTAGCTTTTGTGAAATAAGCCTTGTTTGGCATAATGAAACTTTTGTTTTCTTCAGATCTTCTATATTGTCTCTTAAAAAATCCACCATTTACTCCTCTGTACTGAGCAAAAATCTTTCCTTAAAAATGAAGAAAGCACAATGCCCTCTATTTCTGAAATCATTAGAATTGACTTTTAGACAATCAATGTGTTAAATGATGTAATTATCCAATGGTTCTTTCCCCATTTAAACCAGTTTGAAAGTTAAAGGTTTGTTTTAGATCAATTCCAACCACTTTGTGTGCAAATTACACAACTGCCTTTTCCTTAACTTATCTCACAAATCCAATTCAATAGAGGCATGTCCGTGTAAAATGGTGCTCTGATAATGAGTAATTCTGAGTGGGAATGCTAACTTGTCTAAAGACGGGGAAAAGCCCTGACTCCCGAATATAATATATATAAGCCAGAACCAACTTAGACAGAAGTTACTGTCAACAAACCCATTGACTTAGGAGTTTTCCTTTGTAGGTGTAGGACATAGAGCTTTATTGGCATGGTCTCAGGCTCCAAAGCAGGCTCTGTAGCGTGGACCCAGCGTCCACAATTGACTCCCACCTATGATGAGATGAATGTCACCCTCAGGGCCAATCGCCTCCTCGACAGAAGCTCACTGCATTTGTCAGAAAGTTGCTTGGGACATGATGCAGCTGCCCCCAAATATTGGTGCTATTTCAGGCATCCTCAGGGAAGCCACAAGTGGCTGCCAGCTATGGTGCCAGAGCCATGAGACACCCGCTGCCATCCAGAGAAGCAGCTGGAGGGCATGTGGGACTCGTGAAATAACACTGGATGCCTGTGTTTTGGATACAGAAAGTGAACGCTTGCTGCTGAGGGCCCTGACTGTTCTGCTGTAGCATCTCAGGTGCCAGGTGCTAGGCTGCTGCTACAGAATGAATGCAGGAACCTGTGATGGAGGCCACCATCAGAAATGATATTTGTGCTACCGAGCAAGTTCAGATGAAATGTGTTGAGGCCAGCTGCACCCATCCAGTCCCTTAAGTCTTACTTGGGCTCTGTGTCCTAGGTTTTCCCTGGTGTGGCTCACTGGGGAATGACAGTGGACTATGTCAGGTTTCCCTCGTCTTTTCTCTCCTACTTTCCTGCTGACAGGTCCCTCTTTTCTGTTGCTCTGTAAGCTTTCCAGGCAAAATCTGCCCTGGCTTGAGGAGGTCCCAGTCTAGTCTAGGCTGCTACTGTGCAAGTGATGGTAAGACTGTGGCATGATGAAACAAGCACATGCACACATACGGAGTCTAGTGCAGTGCAATGCCTCATCTAAAGAGAGAGAATTTGTCCCTGTCTTAATACGTAAACCAATGCAGGGATCTGCATGCCTCAGATTGCTTTAGGTGATGGGAAGCTGTCAGTTGATTATACAGTATGGTCTAGGTGTAACTGAGGATAAAATACTTTCAATTTAAAAAAAATATGGTGTTAATTGTGTATGTTCTTATTTACTTAGATTTAATTATTGAAACATGGATTGTCAATTATCTACCATGTATCAATTGACTAAGAACACTCGCATTGTGTTAGATGTATAGTCAAGCATACCTGTAGAAGTACGTTATGTGGAAACAAAGATTTTCATAGCTTCATTAGCATAGGCTAACAAAGACTCAGGCCTGCAGAATACTCTACCCACTCGGCTTCACGGAGTTGTGTATAAAATTGACCCCTACCTACCAGGTACATCTTACAGACCTGTGTCTGAGCAGTTTGTTGTGTACTGAAAACGAACATCCTTTGTATGTTACCTAAAATTAAGTATGATGGGAATCCCAACTTTTGTATTTCTTTCTTAGTTTTACATGTACACTTCCCCACATAATCCTAAAATTGCAATAATATCCTGCCCCACTTTAATAGATATATTAATTATATTTCTCCCCCTTAATGGGCTGCTCACTTTATGGTTTGGGGACACAAAAGTAAATTTTAAAATCAATTATACAATTACATATGTAGCAATAACAGAGCACAGAGCTAATCGTCTTTGGGTCAGGACTATAACCTTCTCATAATGCGGGTTTCATTAGGGTAAGGTCTATTATTGCAAAGAATTACAGAAATAATAGGAGTGGGTGTATTCAGCAAGAAATAACAAATGAGGGTCTTTCCTAGATAAGAGAAGCTGTTTGCTGGCTGCAGTGTGATAGCAGGCCCCTATAGTGTATGTAAATTGATAGGGTCAACTTCCCTTGGTGTATGCAATGCACAGTGTACAAGAATTAATTTTCGTATCATTCTGGAGAATGGCAGGGGGAGGGCTTCCAATTATCACTCATCATTGGATACAACCGAGCTGAACCGCAGAGCCAAGTGTATGAAAAACACTGCAAGGAGACACGTGAAATGGGCTAAACGCTCCTAGTGTAGCACACTCGAGCCATTATGCACTTAATGTTTTCTGTTATCTATTGGGTTTGTAGCAGAAACAATAGTTGACTTTGTGCATTGTCTTAGGTGTGCCTTTGAAGAATATGCTTTCTAATATTGTTTGTAAAAAAAAAAAAAAATAATTGCACAACACTTGCAAATATTCACCATTTTTGTATGTGAACTTGGGTTTAATACAGCCGGTAAGGTAAGCTTTACAATGTCTTTGTTTCACGGTGGGAAGATGATTTTTATGCCAGGTAAAGGACGTGCTCTTCAAAAGTACCTAAACATCAAAACCTCAAAAATTGTAGTTGTAAATACGGGAGGTTGATTTTCATATAACTTTGAGGTTCTGTAAGGATAAAGTTAATTCAGCATTAATGATCTTGCATATCATAGATGGTCTGATAATTTTACACTCAGCAGCTTGCCTAACTCCTGACTTACCAGTCGAGGTTCTGGTAACCATTGGACTATGCAGCTTCCCTTCAAAGTGAATCACTACCTTCCCCTGGTGTACATAGCTCCAATGTGAATGGGGATGGAAAAGCAAAGGCTCTCCCTTTTCCCGATAAATTATGGCACTGCAGGGCGCAGATGGGGAAGGCATGATCTCCTCCGCGTAGCTTATGCCATCCCCCAGATTCTTACAACATCTGCATGGCGTTGAGATGCCACATTGCCGTGTTGGGGGCTCTGTGGGATGAGGGCTACTCAGCCTTTATTTACACCATTGAGTTGGTGACTGCTAAACATTTCCGAAGCTTCTTAACACAGGGAATACAGCCTGTTGTAAAAATACCATGAGTATAAACAAGGATAAGTTAAATTGTAATTTAATAGGGCTTCCTATTAAATTAGTTGTCTTACCTTTCTTCTTTGTCCTGATGGAACATCACTGCTTAGTAATTACCTGTTGTGTTTGTTAATGCTGCCTCTCAGCAGCGTGTATGGCAAAAATTTGGTTTCGTACTTGAAGAAATAGTTTCAAAAAAATGTTTCTCTGATTCCTAGGCAACTTTGAGAGAAGTATACTAAAGTGATGGTTTGAAATAATATTTCTGGGAGTGGATTCACTATTGCCTTTTAAAACTATTTTTGCCTCTACGTGGTTAATTAACGAGAATAAAAGAGCCAATATGGAAGTTGTTTTGGCATTTCTGGCAAACTTCCCCTCTTCCTCAAATGATCAAACCCAATGCTTGTCCCTTGGCTGACACTCCTTCTCTTCCCTTGCACTGGTAGCAGTGAACCTCCAGGGCAGGTGTAGGCAGGAGGGGCAGGTAAGCAGGCAGCTCACCTCTCCATACAGAGGTGGACCTATGATTTCTCAAAAGGTGTCCTTGAAAGATAAATAAGGAAGCCAGATTATTGTCAGCAAAGTTAATGTCACTCTTGAGATCTCTGCCTTCCAATGGGAAAATTCCAAGTGATCTCCAAACAGGACAATGTCCCAGAGATCTGCATTCTCTTGCAGCCATATGAGTCTTGAGTTTTGTCTCCTGTAGCTGTTGACAATCTGGTTTTGTCTTACCGACAGCCTCTTGTTAGGACTGGGGCTGGAGCTGAATACCATTTGGGGTTGAAGTCTTTGGGCAGAGTTGCAGGTACAAGGTTCGCGTCTTGTTGCTCACACCCCCTGCAATGCAGGTAGTGTCTGCCAGTGGAATGGTGAAAACAGAACTGCTTGTGTTTTCTTCCCGCCCATTTCTTGGGGAGACACAAAATAGCAATAAGATTGAAGATTGTAGGAACATACAGTTTTACGCAGAATACTTATTTTCACCTGAGACCGAGCATGAGAAATTCCGATACTAACTTCTGAACTTCTGGACATAGTCCTCTTGGAAAGCAGATCAAACAGTCCTCATTTTGCTAGTAGCCAGCCGTTGGTTGCAAATGTCAGAAGCACAACTCCTCTGGTTGTTAGCCTCCGTAGCAGCAAAATGTGAAACAAGAAGGACACGATCTCACGCTAATTTTACATTCTTTCTTAGTCTGAATATTGATGATATTTATTTATTGTACTTGCGGTAAGACAGTGACAATGGTCATATGTATGACCAGAGTGGGTGAGACCAAAAGCCCATCTAGCTAATGTCCCATCCCTGGCAGTGATAAGTGCCTGTGTCTCAGGAAGAGGATAAGAGAGGGCAATGACGAGGAGCTATCACATTAGGAAATACTCCTACCATCCAGTGATGTGATTTAGGGAATTGTTGTGCCACAGGTGGTATCGTTGGGCTTAGTAGCCTCAACAATTTTTTTTTCCATAAAATTGTCTAATCTTCCACTATTCTGTGTGAAGTATCACCTACTGGGATGGTATAAGAAGGCTTAGCTTTTGGGGAAAAACGAAGAAAGTACTTACATGTTGTAAAAGGCTCGTTTCCTAGCATATATGCACAAAAGGCCAACACAGGGGTCAGGCAAGGTGTCTCCTGTGAGCATTTTCTGAACATGGTCCTTTGAAATGGTGGCTTCAGCAGCAGAGGACAGGGCACGTATCTGTTGGCCCTGATTTCAGTGCAGAGGGATTCTTTGCAGGATGCAGCTGCCAAAGTGAGGAGCATGTATGAATTCAGATTCCTCAGGTGATTTATATTTGGCTGCCTTGGACTGCTTTCCAGAGCGGTGGCAACAGGGATATCCTCTATTGTATCATGATCCATCTGCTAAACATCAAGTCTCTCATTTGATGTGCAGTGTGTTACGGCACCTTGGTGAACTAGGTGAAAGGAAACTCTTAATCTGTCAAAACAAGGTATTCTCCCAATCTTGGAAACAGCTGAAGTTTTAAAGATTAAATGTGAGTACATAAATATTTGAAAAGCAAAGCAGCTTAAGGACCTAGAAGTGTTAAGTTTAGCAAATAAAAATGCTTTTCTGTAAAGGAGCTTTATGTTACAACATCTGTATATGACACTATCTGAATTTGTATTCATAGCATAGCTGTAATGATATATATAATTTAGTTTTCACTCACCAATATATGCATGTATTTTACAAAACTGTGGATTTTGCAACAGATAAAAAAGATGGCTCTGTCATGACATATTTCTTATTGAAGCCCAAATTTAGGAAGACCTTTAAATCTATACTTAATTTTGAATACATTTTGCTGTGTCTTGACATCAGTAAAATTATTTGTATGCTTAAAATCAGAAAAGTCCTTAGGTATCTGGTTGACTTTGGGCCTAAATTGTTAATTTTCTAATGATTTTTTTTTTATTTCAATACGAGGCCATAATAAACAGCAGATTTTTGCTCATTAAATGTGATAGATTCAATGAAATTTAAGGATGTGATCCTAGTGGTTCAGAGCAGTATTCTTCAGAGTTTTTTATAAGGCAAAATTTAAGATACACCTGACATTTGTAGGTCTTTTAGACTGATAACTATCTGAAAATGACTTACTAAAACCACTTCAGCTATAAATGCAGCAAAAGTAGCTAAATACACCGGTTTAGAAAGCTTAATATAACTTAATCCTGGCATCTTTTTATAACACCCTAAAATACTTTGCAACATGGAGTGAAGGTTTTCTTTTCTTAAAACCCTATTATGAAGAAAGTTAATTTCACTTTAAAGTCGGAGGCCTTACCTACCCGGCTGCATTACCAGTCCTCTGACAGGCCTATTCAGCCGGGCCCTGCTGATATGTTGTAGAGATTTGAAAGTAAAGAATTGCAAGAAGTGCAATTTAATCCCAAAGTCATTACCTAAATGCTGAGATAGGATGGGGATTACCACCAATGTAAATGAGATATGAGACAGCCAATGGATTAGGGGACCCTTTCTTTAGGATGACTTCAGCAAATAGGCTAAGATAAGGAAATCTTTGTAATTACACGGAGCTACACTGGTCAATTCTGACTTTTAAATACTGAGGCGCTGGAGAAAAGAGAAAAAAAAACCCTACATATGTTATTCTGTGCAATATTAAGTAATTCCTTTCTAATTCTACACAATCAATAGAAGAACATCATGCCAAATGAAAAGATGAGGGCTGCCTACATGTTCTTTTGTGACTGGTATCATTCCATCATTTTTGGTAATATCATTTCCAAATTAAATTTTATGGTCCATTACATACTAGCTCAAACACTTTTCTAATGGAATCTTAAATGGAACTGACTTGCTTTGCGTGGGGTTTGTCTCTCAGTTAAGATGTTATTTAGTTCTAATTATCAGATAATGAACTCAGGAAATTTAATTTTTAATATTTATATGTCAAAAGTCCATTGTACTTTGGTTAAAAGCTTTAAATTAAAAATTATCATGGACAGAATACTAATTGAATATTTTCTCTATCTATAAGAGTGAGAAATGTGTTACATAGTTCCCAGATTAGCTTGTTACACTGCAACTGTTTACTTAAAAACTTAATTTAGTCTTCAGAAATAAATCATAAATAAGGAGACCGGGGAAAATGAACCTGAGAAGCTTTATGTATAGAAGCTTAAAGTATCTCATGTCTTTATATGCATTGTCTGAGCTTCATATCTGTAAGATATCGCTCAGGTGTATAAGCGTATTTACTGCATATGCAAATTCTGTGCATATACACAGTTTCCACATAATACTTGTTGTTTTTTATGGGTTTTCTCTCCATTTATACTTTCTCTCCTTGCCTGCTTTCACTCCTCATTTCCTTCTTATCAAAGAATAACACGCCTAACTGTTTTTTGTTATCCTTTCACATTTTAGAGCAAGCTGTCTCAGGAAAATAACTGCAGAAATGAGAAAGGGATACTTCTTTGGACTTAAAAAGTTCAACAGGTGCCTGTCCAGTTGTGTGTCCTTAACTTGCCTCTCTGATCTTTCTGTTGGTGTCTTGTGGTTACTGGTCTGTGCTGGAAAGGGGGGAAAACTGGGTTCAATTCTTTCTCCTGCTAGTGTCTGCTTGGGTGACCTGGGGTAAGTCCTGTAAAGTGTGAGACCAAGAAAGGACTGTTTCCATACCTTGCTATTGTAATAGACCCTGGTGACTGAACTAAAGCCTCTGCAAGTTTTATATAACGTGTATGGATAGTGATCTTCATCAAAACATGTCCATACCAGAGAGCATTGCAGCCTACGTTCAATGGCAGACAGCACAGAGATTGAAGGTGAGGGTTAATCTTGCCCACACTGGTGTTTAGGTCCTTTATTCCCTTTGCTAAAGGAGGACTCGTGTGGATTTGACCTTGTCCTAAAACTCCAATTTTTTTTTTTCCCAAGAAAGGGAGCAGGTGGAACACACTTTAAAAATTATTTTTACTCAGAACTGGAGTAGGTACCAACTCCCAGTTTTTGTGGTGGCTTAGTGGTTAGGACATTCTCTCCAGGGTGAGAGACTTGGGCTGAAGAGTAGGGTATTTTGGGTTCTACCAAATGAACACTTTGGGCATATTATCTCAAGACTGTTTAGTTTAATATTCATAAACAGTACTCAGAACAGAGACTGGACAGCTGAATCTCTACATTCACATGTGTCTTATTGATGTGTTGTGTAGTCCCTCTTCATGGTTTAAAACTTAACTTGGGCTGAGTGCTGAGATGTATGAGCTTCTGTAACAGTGGGACACACTCAGCAGTCTCATGGATCTTCTGGAGCACCTGCCAAAGCATGTGCCATACAAGAATAGGGCCAGAAAGTTGGATTTGTTCAGCTGGGAGAAGAGAGGGCTGAGTGGGGATACTATTGCTGATTTTAGCTGCCTAATGAAGGTTGTAGAGAAGACAGAGACAGATTGTCCTCAGAGATGTGCAGAGAAGGGATGACAGGCAACAGACACAAGTGGTGTGTGCAAGGAAAATTTCAATTAGATATAAGGTTTACAGTGATGGTGCTCAAAAACTAGAACGGGTTGCTCAGAAAGGCTATAGGGTATCTGGCCTTGGAGATACGCAAAACTTCCCTGGTCAGGACCCTGAACAACCCACTCAAACTTCAAAGCCAGCCCTCCTTTGAACAGGGAGTTGGACCAAGTGATGTCCAAAGGCCCCTTTCCAAGCAAAGTTGTTCTGTTATCTGCGTCCTAAAAGCTGTCTGAACTTTTGAATTGGTGGGATGTAGACATGTATCACCAAAAGATCCTTTTTAAAACTCACTTTCAAGAAATCTGGATGTAAATAATATTTTCCAATGTTACTTAGCTGGATATGTATATTTAAAGTGGATCTGGTATTGTTGGTATGACATGATTTATGAGTGCAGATGATGTATCACTTTCCTTTAAAGAGACTGCCATTTATGTGTCAATCATGATTAAATTCCCATCTAACCTCTGATTTACCAAACCAGGCTTGCAAGCTTCTATCAAAGAAACAAACTCAAGCCAAACAGTTCCTCTCCACTTCCTCCTCCTTTGACATTATCATAAGGAGAAATCTGCTCAGTCAGAATTTGCTGTCAGATTCTCCAGGTGTGAGTTTCTTTACTGGAGTTCGTTTTGACTCACAGCCCTGGAACTGGGATTGCAGACTTCACCTGCAAGGGCTTTGAAAAGTAATTGTTATTGGGAGAGAGAATAATGCAAAAGGTGCTTTCCCCTGGTGGAATCTAGAGTCTATTTTCTAATGTCATCCCGGAGCATACCAAACTTCAAGCCATTCATCAGGTCTGAGACCTTCATCCACCTTGTCTCTTTTGGAAGCACGCATTCAAGTAGCCAGCCCTTAGTCTGTGAATGCTGTTGCATTTGTTGATATCAGAGCTTTCTGGGAACTTCCTCAACACCCCTGAAAGGAGGGAATCTGTCATCTTTTCTGACATCTTCGCTGCAAAAGCAAATGACATAATTCATGGATCAACACTCACCTGCTCTGCAAGTAAGTGCACCTATGGGGCACCACAAGCTCTGGACACGTAAGAAGTTATAATCAATAGGCTTGACCTAAAAGGCCATGGTTTTGATTGGACCAGCAGTTGTATTAGAGAAAGGCCAGGCTTATTATTGACTCATTTTCTGCTTCAGATCCCACAACTGAACGATTCCCTATCCCTTTTGTGTTAGTAAAAGCAGGAGGCTTGGCAGGAGGGCAGGCAAGCTGAAGAAGCGAAACCCTTGGTTTTGCATGAAGCTCCACACATACAAATATGCTGTGTTCTCACAAGTGTTGGGCTGGGTTTTGTGTGAAGTATAGAGTTCTGGACCACGCATTATCTACTGACAAGGAAGGACAACACCGTTTAGTAGATTAACCATTATCTTCCGTATGGAAAACAATGTTTTCCTTATGGAAATACACTGCAATAAGCTGGACTCATAACAGGGGTCAAATGCTCAGAAGCTGTCAGCAAAGCAGGGAGACCATCTGCCCATGGTGAGACAGGCAGTGTCGCAAAGGGGAGTCTCCTGAGTCTCTCCCATCAGCACAAAATGGTGTTGCACTGGTTACTGGGAAATCATGGTTTGGAGAATGTCTTTACTAAAACAGTAGCTGCAGCAGGGAGCGTGAAGGGATTTTAGCTGATGTCCAGGCAGCAGAACACGACTTACAATAGGTCTGCCACCACCTTCAGTGTACCCTTGGCCCCATAAACACATGCCACATGCTTTCCCTTCCTACCAGCCTGTGGTAACCCTCTCAGAAACTTATCCAGAATTTGCAAGGTATTCTGAGATGGAAGGAGTTACGCATTATAAATCAGTTGTAGGTATTATCATCAGCTGCTGAAAAAAGCATAGCAATGGGAGGAGCCTTGAAGAAATAATTGCTGTGTATGTTAATTAAGTTTAGTTAGCTTGTGCTCACTGCCCAGAAGTGCACATCACCCTGAATCAATTAATACCGGAAGAATGGAGAAGCATGAAGAAAGCACAAACTATTATCTCTGCCCTTGAAGACTGCAGTCTGATTCCCCCTTATTCTTGCACTAAGCAAATATCTTACATCTAATTTCTTTCCAAAGTAAATAAAGAAAATTCCTTGAGACATATGTTACGCGTGGACAGATAGTTCATTGTTTTTTAAATTGAGTGAGTAGGCATACATGGGCATATGTGTTTCTCACGTAGCTGGTATGATAGAGCTTTCACATTCATTTTTGCTTTTTAATTGAATAGTAAATTAATTTGATTAATAAAAATCCTGACTAGCTTCTGAATGAGAATTAAAGGCAGACTAAGCATATAAATGTAATATCTTTCAAACCACTCATTTTGGAAAGCTGCTTCTAATTTTTCTTTTCCTTTTTAGGGCTGTAGTGTGAGACTAGAGTGGATGCAATGCTGTTCTTAAATGTTTATTTCCCTTCTCAATGGCTATTTAAGTCATTGCCAGCAAGGATATCTTGTAATCATTTTGTGCTATTTCTTATTCTCTTTTAACATTACACTGTACTCTTTCTGGGCGTATCTAATATCACATGATAGAAATTATTAATCTTTAAGCAATACCTGACAAATATTGGATACCTTAATTGAACAGTTTAGACACGTCTGACTTATTTTTTCCATCTTTAGAGAGACCTGTTCCTTTTACTTCAGTGCTATTTTCCTGTTCTTTTAATACATGTGTTATCTTGACTCCACGGTGCTTCAACTGAACCTAGGAAAAGTCTCAAGACGTTGGGAGCATGACCCAGCTGTATTATTTTTTGGTGACAGGTAAATAAGAGACTTTCTTCTTCTCAAAAGCTTAGTCTGGGAGGAGTAATGAGAGGTTACAGCAATGGGGCAGGAAACCCAAAATAAAAACAGGAAGATGAGGATTGGTTGGGATGTCAAGTTGAAGTGCATACATGGTATTTGCTTTGATCTTTGTCTATGAAAAAACATATGCGAAACCTTGTTTCTTTATTTGCTGTTTTAATATAAAGCATTATTGATCCTTTGTGCATCGATCTTTTGATCTAGTATCTCTTAAAACTTCACTTCTCCGATTTGTGGCATACACTGGAAAACCTGCATTTCTCCGAGAGCCCTTCTGTGTGCGGCAATACGCTCCAGTCACTCCAAGGCCAAGATATATGATTTAACAAACCAACAAATTATCTTTCAATTTCTAACTGATTTAAAAACAATTGCCTTACTGTTGCTTCAGAGGAGGGTGGGTCTTTCACTGTCACAAGGTCACTTTGCAAGTTTTAATTGCTGGGTGCTGTTCTGTCCTTTCATGGCTTTCTAAGTGATAAATAGCTCATCGGTTCAAAAGCTAGTCTATATAAACAAGCTTATCTCTGCCCATAGTCTTTAATGAAAAATGAGTTGTGAGTATCATTGTTAATCATGGTAATTGTTAATGTTAAGAGGGCTGGTATTATGAGTTTTCCTATTAGGCTTTCAATTCGTTATATAAAATGAGCAATCTAGTAGCCATCTATAGCATTCTAATTTTAATTATCTAGTGGCTGCATTTCAGACCACCCTTTCTTTATTGAGATTAACAAAACCTTTAATGCAGTAACCAGTGTCTTTTGATGTAATTGGGTGAAGTTACTTGAAATGTTCAATATGCAATTGTATCGTTAAAGATCAACTCATCAACTACCATGTGTTTTCTTCTGGGAATAGCTCTCTATTCCTTTTTATTTAGCTTACCTGAATTACAGTGGCAATTTTACTAGTGTTTGTTCTGCTCTATATTAAAAAAACTCCACATATTTTACATGTATAAAATACAGGTGTGTAAGGAAAAAAAGATAACAAGGGAAGACTTCAGGACTAATCAAGCCTAGCTTCTGTGAAGAAGTTAGTGTGTGAAAAACAAAAGGACAGAGGAACAACAGATTCAAAACCCACACTAAAACTTCATACAACTCCTTAGACAACCACCAGTGGTGTTTAAAAGAATTACGGATTACAGTATCCAGACAGCAACTCCTAAAAACTCACCCCACTTCATGCATGTCTGCTTCAGCTTTGTAGGATGAGGTTCATATGAATGTATCTTCTCTCCATCATTTGAGAAACAAGTATTCATTACAGCAGCATCGTGCCCATTTAAATGGATCAAGCGGGAGAGCTGCTTTGAATATATCTGTGTGTGTCAGTGATGCAAGCTAAAGTGGCTAGCATCTCCCATTTTCTTGTTTTATATTTATAGATGATTGCATAATAAAGTTCTACTTATGGAAATGCAAAAGATGCAGAAGGTGACATTTACTGATCTATGAAAGAATTATTTCTTTTGTCTCTAAAATAAACACAAGGTTTCTGCTGGATAGAGTGTGGGAAGGTTAAGAAGGATATGGAAAGGAATAGGTTATGGAATTTCCCAGAGGGAACTATTATATTTTTAAGACATTCTTACACACAAACTGGTCCACACGTGGATCTGTTTATCATGGGAGGAAACAGGAAGACATGTGGGAGCTTGACATCACACCAAAGGCACTGGGGCAGCAAGATGTTCGCAGCATACCTTGGTGATACAAACTGCCAGGAAGGGCTCTCAGATGTGGATATACTTAAATAACTTTTCTAATAGCAGTAAATGGTCTTCTGCAGGCGAGCTGTTAACTATCTTTGCCATTTGTACAGTTTGAATTATCATTGATTCAGACATCAGAAGGCTGGTTTGACTTTGACGTTTACGAAACGTTGAAAGGTGAAGGATATTCTTTGTTCTTGCATAAATACAAGGTGTTTCACTCAAGGCTGCAAATCCTTTTATTTAATGGCTACATTTGGCCATAAAATATGATCTATCCTTTGTTCTCAATGCTGAGTTAGTTTCTTTAGGTCATAGAATAAGGAACCTCAAACTCTGACTAGGGTCCTTTGGTGATGTATTTATTTATTATAATTTTATCACAGTAAAAATCATCTTCATTAATTATGAGGGAAATTCAAGCAATGATCCAGGAACTTAAAGATGCTCTGCATTTTGCACCCCTCCCTTACTTGGTGTGTTCTGGGTTTTACAGGCTCCAGGGGAAGATCCTATTTGTACTCATGAGGATGTGTCTGCCCATGAGGGTAGCAATGATTGCAGCTGGCCATAAAGGATCTGGTGGTTCTAATGCCATCACTCCACACTAGCACTGGAGAAAGTCTAAAGAAGATAGTAGGATTATTATCAATATTATAGTGCAAATAAGAACCAACTCTCCTATTTTTAATTTTGTTGGTAGATGTTCAATATATCCATTTAATACTCCAAGCATGACCTCCAGTGAGAAGTTCATTAGCTACATACTGAAATTAGTCCTGACCCCCAGCAGAATGGAAAAGGACTTGGTGTTATGCAGGTCCTGTCAGTCCCGGAGTGCCTGTCAAGGTTATGAGTTAAAGATTGATAGTGTAGTGACTGCACAAGCATTTATATGAGAGGGGAGAGGTCACAAACAGGCTCTGGGTGTTAGATCCTCTGTTACAGAGAGAGGGGAATATTGGCCAGAATGCAAGAGTAGTTGTCAAGAAGAAATCTGTCTTCTGTAATGCTTGTTGCCTCTTGAAACATATTTCAAACTCTTAATGAACTTACTCATATATCTCCAGGTATAACTTCTACTCCTCTGCAGGTGCAGGTGGAGCTATACAAGTAGCTAATAAAATAGTGTGTCAGTCTCATATATATCACAGGTAGGCCATATACGAAAAGGCATATAAAGCCTAGGAATTAATTCACGATGTGTCCACCACATCCTAGGCATAACCACCAGCCTATTCTTCCACCAGATTGCTGTTGCACATTTGCTTTTGCAAACAGTCAACTGCACAAACATGGTACGTGCTGCATGTTCTCAACATGCAGTGAATTTGTGTGATAAAGAGAATTTTGTCCATGGTATAGAGGGCTATAACTCTTTCAGGGCACTCTATCTGAGACACTAACAGGATCTGATTCTGGTAAGCTTCTTTTATTTTAGGTGAACTATATCTCTTTCAAAACTGTTCTCTTTCAAGCCCTCAAATATTTTAAAAAGCAAATTTAAGTTTACAGATGATCCAATATCAATATGTCTTGATCAAGGAAGTCTGCCGTTGCACGTTTTGTCTTATGCTGCTGTTTACCTTCAAAAAGATTAGTTGTGACACACAGTTTTAAAGAAATATTAGCCAGATTTATTGTGCACTCTTCAGCTAAATGTACTCCAGTACCAACCCTTTTTCCTTACTTGGTGGTAATGGTGGCTTTCAGCTCTAATTCTCCCTGAGCATTTTGCAGAGTCATCGTTTTCCCAGCATGTTTTTTCTGGTTCTGTTTTTTTTTTGAACGTAGCATGAACCAGGAAAATAAGACCAGCTTTAGTAAGTCAATTGTCTGCACCAATCTCTCCTCTGATTTAAAGGAGGTTATTTGATGTCCGTAGAGATGGCCTATTTTCACCAGGCTGAAGTCTCAGAAGGTCGTGGTTATAGGACACGTATTTTTGGACACAAAGTTCTGCAATGTTTTTTTCAGTGGTGCAGGTGGGCACGTAGAAGTGTTTCTGGCTGTTCAACAGAACAGAGGGTACTAGGAGACCTCTTAGTTTACTAAATCAAGCCCACCACCACCACCCCTGGCCCTACGTCATTGGGCCAATGTATTGAGCCAGTGTATTGAGCTCCATTTTACAAGTGGTTGGTTTCATTAGCTCTGTTTGTACCATGAGATTCAGAGTAGCTTTCTGACATGTAGAGATTTTCTTCTAATGTCCAAGCAGTGAATGTCCAGCAACCATATCTCATGTCTGTCTTTCATTACTACCCTGCATATAACAAAATGCTTTAATCTCTTTTTCTTTCCTTTAATCAGCCTGGCGGGAAGGATATTTAAATTTGTCTGTCCTTGATAAGATTGACCAGAATTGTACACAGTACTTCCATTTATGTGGTATGCCATCCTGTAGGCCACACAATAGGGACAGTAGGCATTCCTGTTTCAAGCCAAACAACTTGTGATGGAAGAAGAGCATCTTTCATAGAGGGCACCCAAACAAGAGGATCTGCAGAATGACCTTCAGAAGAGATGAAAGTCATGACATTTCTGTATGGGAGTGCAAGGCTCGTATGACAGGTAACCTCCATACAACTTCTCCTGGAAGTCCTGTTTGGGACTTGGATCGTGTGTGTGACTTAATAGCTTTTCCAAATCTTTTGTTCATTTTCTTTATTTTGGAAGAATTTGTTGATGGTCTAACTCTCATTAACCGTACGCACACCCACAAGTCTAACCATTCTTTAATCAGGCTGAACTTCTTGTGTCAAGACAGGAGAAGTCTGTATCAGAACCAAATCCCTCCTGGCTCTTTGTCCTCTGCCCAAACCCCTCAGTCATTTGTTATAGACCTCTGATGGAAAATAAAGTCAAAGACACGTCACCCAGCAGTCTGGTCACAACGAATCTTTGTAGTTCCAGCCCCTAAGTTATAGAATGTGCTGGATAGGTAATAGAATGGAAATGAAGTAATATTTCAATATTTTCATGCTGCCTGCATTACAATTATGATGTTAATTAATTATCTGCCTGGCAGTTAACACCATGCAGAGGCATGGTTGCGGTCGACTTCCTGCTGTTCTGCTAGCAGTGAGTAATTAACCTCTCCTCTTCCCTGGGATTCTCTACAAGATCATCAGCGTGTTGATGATATAATTATTATTAATTCAGTTTCTGTGTTTCGTTGACATTGTTAATTACTTGTCGGTAATCAGCTAATGTTTAATCTTCCTTGCTGGATAGCTTCTTAAAAGGCTGCTTGAAATGGTTTAGAGAGGCTTCCCAGCACATTCTCACTCCTCATTGCATCAAGTGTCGGACAGACCACTATTCAGAATAAATTACTATCTAAGTACTACAGAAAGTCTACTGAAGCTGGGGCATTTTGTTGGGGCATTTTTGGATCAAATTAAATTGCTGTTTTCACCGTTGTAAGCAAGCATATGTAAAACTGCTGTCAATAAATCAGGGAAACAAGTGGGATCTCTTTTGGTGCCAACTTTAAAAATTGATCTCACTTACAAAATTGTCAATATCATTTAAAGAGCAAAATTTAATTTAGTGCTGCTTTTTGTTTTTAGAGGATTAGTGATTTTCCTGCAAATAACTGTTCATGGCATTTTTACTTTCAGCAAAAGTAAGAAATCTCTTTCCTAGAGTCTTGACCAACTATGGAAGCATATGGGCATTGTATAATAGGTGAAAATTCCTTTAGCAAAAATAGCTTTCGCACAGATTTTAAAGGTAATGCCAAAAGTTTTTCTTTTTTTTTCCTAAAGCGTTGTTTAAATGCATATGTCTTGAAATCAGATTAGACCGGTTCTGTTTCCCAGTGCAATAAACAGAGTGGAAAGTTCGAAAAAACATTTTCATAAAATAAAAGAGTTAGTGTTATTTTTTCAGCATGTGGCTATATCCACCAAAGATACTAGTTCACTTTGCTTTAAATTCTTAGCTGGACTTTTATCAGAATACCAAAAAGACATCAGTTTATTGGGGTAGAACAGTAAACAATTAATTGTGTTAGGTGTTCTCTTCTTTCGAGACTGAAACTACCCCTGCCTTTCTAGGTAAAATATATAGCTTAAAACCAGAATAATGTGAGGACACCAGAAGTTCTGATCTTTGGCAGAACTGGGCTTAAACTTATTTATGGGATAGAAAGGCTTTGAGAAATAGCAGTCAAAGGAAGACCTTGAATGAACAGAAGGTACTTGATAAAGGAGATCATACATTTTTCTCTGCCTGGTACTGGTAAGGTCCCAATGGTAGTATAGTACTCGGTTTGCAGTATTTTATTTCAAGAACACTGTGAGAATACATGGGCCACGAGGAAAGAGTGAATTAATTGATGTTTTCAGCCTGAAGCAGAGAAACTCTGCTCGTGGTAGCAGTCTTCTATCCGCTAGGCTTCTGCAAAGAAATGGAACTCTCTCACAGCTGTCTCTATGAAGGCTGAAATACAAAGAAATATGATAACACTGCAGCCAGAGACTAGAATTAAATGTTAGGAGAGACTCCAGGAGCAAGAACAGACAGGAAAGCAGAGCTAGGAATTGCCGGGAATTAAATTGGCCCAAGGAAAATGGAATTAGATGAGTTGAGTAGGAACGAGAGAAAGGAAAAAAGAGGAAGGGAGAAACACCAAAATGAGCAGAAGTCCTGCAAGTAAAGGGAGATGTGTCGGAGATGATGAGGGATCACCTGCAGTGGAGAGAGTGCTGGGAAGTGGAGCAGTTGTGAAAGGGGATCCCATAAGAGCAGTAAAGAGATGGGGAAAACAATGGTGCAGTCAAGCAGGATGAGAATAAAGAGGCTGTTTGGGAGACAACAAAGAAGAAGGGATTAGAGGAGAAGGACAATTCCTGCAAGGCAGGAATAAGGACTTGGTTTTATTTCAAGTGGAGTCACACAGCAAAGGCTGCAAGCAGTTAAATGGAGGTCCTTCCAATGCCATTTTAAAGCTAAGTCTTAATTGCTTTGTTCTGCAAGGACTTCATGCCACAGACCCTGCTATCTTTTGCCTGAGATTATCCTCAAGTTTTGCTTTGAACCTGGAGCTTGAGAAGCTCGGAGCAAAACTCATCTGATGCCTCTACTTTATACCTTACATCAGATGTATATATAAATATATATACCCTGCAAAATGCTTCTACTTTATACTTATGATTTATTTGGAACCACAATCTCTCCTGTGTCAACTAGAAAGTGTTATATGTATACCAACCCTAAAACAGCTTTAATTCACGTGAAATTTGGGACCAAGAAGCACCATAAATGTCGGAAAATGTAAACACACTTCTTTCTGGAAGTTTCAGTCTCACATTTAAACTCAAACACCTGAAGGATAATTGTCCACTTTTCCTTGGCAAAGCCTAGTCTCACCAAGATAACTAGCAGGATTGTGTAACACAGAGTGCTACACTTGAAGGGGAAACGGAACATTTTTTATTTCCTAAGTTTCACATAAAGGTAATATAAATGAGCATGCAGATTGTGAAATGGTTCATATTTTACGTATTCAAGCTCTGGTAATAGGTGGGAACAATATGAATTGTACTTGTGTACCGAGCGAGGTCTAGTTACACAGCCTGCCTTTGATAACACTCCTCATTTTGTAAGCTATATGACATGTCAATTTACTGTTTTCATTTTGGAGACTGAGAATGTTGGATTGAAGCTTCAAGATCAAAACGAAGGTTAAAACAAAAGAACTGTTGATTTCTTTTTTTCCCAAGTGTAAATATTCTCATGTATCGAAGGGTGACACCCTGTGTTATCTGGAAATAGGGACTCCTGTTGTACGTTCCTTTTACAGAGGGAGGATGGTTCAGTTGTTATGGTATTTGTCTTGAATGTGGACAGCATGGGTTTAATTCCTTATACTGTTCCAGACTTTTTGTATGACCTTGGGGAAATCGTTCAGACCCAGATCCTTAACAGTCAGTACTTAGATGTCTTGTGTTTGTGGGGCTGATGGGATCTGACAAAAGTCTGAATTTTGAATGTTTCTGTTTAATGAACTATTTGCAAACACCTTAATGCAGGCAAAGCACAAGCTATTAGGTCATCCACTGTCTCTGTGCTTCAGCTACACCTCTGGATATTATTTGTTCACTGTTTGTTATGGATGCTGTCTAATAAGTGTGGTAAATCACACAGTGTATCTGTTTTCTCGTGCGATAACAGATTCCACAGTGAATATTGAACACTGGTTTTTACAAGTATCATTTTGAGATGGGAATGTGAAAAAATGGCAATCAGCCATTGTCCCAAGTACTGCTGTAGGTAGGAAAGAATTTTCAGGTTAGAATTCTAACACAAAATGACTGAAACAATGATTACACAAGAAGCCAGTTGGGTGACAGTCAAAAACACGTGAAGGAAGTTTCGCAGTGTTTCTCCTTGTTCTGCAGGAGGCAGCGCAGAGTGGCACAAGCTGATCAAAAGTGAGAGGCAGCAATCCATCAGGAGCCAAAATCCTGTTTTTACCCAGAACGGTGTGAATCTGGCACTGCCCCAAGAAGTCAAGGGCTTTCCTTCGGATCTGCAGCAGGTTGTCTGGGAGCAGGAGCTTTACTGGCAGTGGTGTGGAAGATATTTGAACCAGCTTCGGTTATTGCACACAGTTCACATCAGAGCTAGTGATGGTCATTCTGAAGTTAAGAACTTTTGGGGTTTGGCCAAATATCTGAAAGAGATGTAGCTTAACTTTACAGTTTCTTAAAACTGCATGCTCGATCCCCTGCAACTATATGAAATTATCAGAGTGCTTAACATGCAAAATAAGATTTGACGTTACATTTATTCCTGTGTAGTGAATTCAAGGTCAGTATGAGCTATCGTCAGTTGCCGCCTGAGTATATTACTTGAATAACTCTACTCAAAGACCAATAAAATAGATTTCCCACAAACAAGCTCTAGAAACAGTATTTACAAAATTCGGTTCCCCGTATCGTAATTAACCAATTTAAAACCCATATTATCTTATTTACAGAATACAATGGCAGATGGTAATTAAAAAAACCTGTCAATAAATATGTACTGAAGTTTTAGCTGAGAAGACTTAGGTTGGTTTTTTTTTAATCTAGTTCTGATATGGCCTGTGTTTTGGTAACACAAGAAGAATTTCCTACCAGTAGGAAATGACAGTTTTCAAAGGTTTTTAAAATGTCTCTGGTTCTAAGTTATAACCTTGGAAATGAGTCACTGAGAGTCGGTCTGTACATTTAACCCTCCATTACTGCAGCTGAAGCCACCTTACCCAGTTTTTCACAGGCAGGGTGTCTGTCACTCTCTCCTCAGTCTAGTCTACGCTACAAGAAGTTTGCTGCTCTATTCATGTGTGCTTTTACCAGCATGGCTCATGGTGCACCCCAGGGGATATATAGTACTCTATCAGTATAACTGGGGTTTTGGGTACAAAAAAAGGGAGATTTTTATTACATTGCTGAAAATTTCTAGTGTAGGTTGTCTGACTCACTTTTGGTGGAACCTTATAATATAATTGTTAATGGTTCCTGTAGGTGTATAGTGCCATAGCTTCATGGATATATAGGAAAGTGAAGGTGGCACCATGGATGCCTGGCATACACATGAGCTGGATCTTCCCTGAAGCCAAAGGAGTGATGAGTAAGTGGGAAAGCATCTCTGTTGACTTCCTGTTGATCATCATCAGAGAATTATTTACTATAGTCAAATCAATTAAGCTGAGCTGCTGTTATTTCTCTAGGACACTGCAAAAGCAGCTCTTGGAAAGAGTGGAGTCGGGTATCACTGTAGAGATCTGCTGGCATTAGAACTGTTATCGGTCCTGATCATATACATGAAATAAAGTGTTTGAATCTCTGAATTCAGGGTGTTTGCAGGGCTGGTGACTGAAACAACTTTACATATTTCAACATATATTCAACTTCAAATATCTGCGATTCTGTGATTTTATGTATGTTTATATGCTATGTGTATATTTATGCGTCATATGCATGTTTATCTGTTGTATATATGTTTATATGTTGCCTGTAAATCATGACATTTAGCATTGTTGAAATATTGTGGGATAGTATGATACCTACATCAGACAAGAAGGGGTTTTTTTGCTAGAAAAACTCACAACCCATCAATGTGTCCTGGAAAATATACTTGTGCTTTGAGCTGCAGGTAGGTCCATTGATTACCAGATATTATGAACATTTTTGACTGCTGAAGGAGAAATAATGTTCCAAGTAGGGACAAGAGACTGGAGGAGATCTGCTGGGTCACTCACTTCTCTGCTCACATGGGCACAGTGGATTGCCGTTATAATTGATCAAAATTCGGCTGAAACCACTTAGGTTTCCTGTTCCCAACTCCCCACTGAAATGCACCTACTGGAGGGGTATTCTTGAACTACATCACTTCACCAATTAGAAACCTTATAATTTCCAGCCAAAAATTACGCTTCATCAATTTATACCCATGTATTCTGAGCCAGGGTAATTTCTGAGCTCAAGCAGTTCTCTTTCCTCTGTGGTATGACCCTTAATGAAATTTGCATTAGCTGTTATATGATTGCTCTCTCCGTTTCTTCAGAGCAATGAAAATTAGAAAGTCTTCAGGTTTTAATTTTGTTCTATTTTGATTGGTAAATATTCAGGCTCTGACAGCTTCTAGAACATTAAAAGGGGCTTGACGTGTCACATGAGTACTGCAAACACAAACAAGGACTACGAGAAGCTGTCTCTGTCCTGACCATTTAAAAGTTACAAACAAAAAGAAGTGGTTGAAGGGAAAAACTAGCTCAACCTTGCTAGTTCTGGATATAAAGTATGGGCTTTATTATGTATGGGAGAAGTGGGGAAAAGAGGGAAAATTTCAGCTGAAAAGGGAATAGTTCACACTTGCTGCCTGCCTCTGTAGTAATCTGGGTTTAAAGGTGCTAATGAAGATTTGATGGAAACTAAGGTAGGGACCATCTTAATCTTTTTCCATGTGTATCTTACCTGCACAGTATCAAGAATGAAGGAAAAGCATGAGGTTTTTGGTGGAGAAGTCCAAACAGTTGCTGTTAAGCATAATATGAGTGGAAGGGAAAGGGCTGACTGTCATAAGACAGTAGGTCTTCCTAATGGGCAATGGGCAATGTGAAGGGAAAAAGAGCATGGAATGGTCAAGTGAAGAGACAACAAGGTTTGGATGAGAGTTTTAGCTGTATGGAAAGCCTGAAAGATATTGTTAGATACACATGAAAACCAGGAAATGTTTAGGTATTGCCTGAGCACCTGGTTGCAAGCATGTGGGCTGAATCTACAGTCTGACCTTGCTTATGTGGCTGAAGGGGTGAAAGGGTGATTGAATTGGGTTTGCTTCCACTCCCCCATCTGCAAATGCAAAGCTTGTGCTGAGTGTGGATTGTGGTCAGTGCAGGGAAACATTTTTTTAAAAAGTTTAAAGCTTATTTAGTTCCCATTACAAAATAAGAAAAACAATAAAGTGTAAGGAGCATTAATGATTGGCTGCAGGCATTTAAAGAAAGCTCTCAGAGATTTCATCTACTCAGCTGCAAAATAGGTTAAGATTATTATCCCCATCTCTTAAGTGGGGTTCTGAACCTCAAGGTCACACAGTATGTCAGTAGCAGAGTCAAATAAAAAAATATCCTGCAAGCTCTTGCTCTAACTGCAAGCCAGTACTGCCACACTCAATATTGTATATAGATAGTATACCGTAAACTCCTGTGAAAAGAATCTGTGGTTTTATTACTTCAATAATCTCAAAATCTAATTCTGATTTTGCTGGTACGGTGTTGGTGCTACGAATCTATCTCATCCAAGTTGGTTTCTTTTCAATTTTTCAATCTGGCTTGTCTAGGGAGACGGGGTGACATTTCTCCTTGTTTTGTTCTTTTTTATTTCTTTTACCTCTGTCATAACCCTCTAAAACAATACTTTAGAAAATGACAGAGAAGCAGTGTTTGTAAAATGTCATGATCACAAACAATCAGAGTGATTGCATGCTACATTTATCGTACATCAATGTCCCCTGCCATCAATTGCTTCTCGAAACTACAGAAGTCTACGAAGTGAAGCGGGACTTGCTCTCACAGTAAGATGCCCTAACAACTTTTTGCAATCCCTTGTTTTGGCAGTAGAGCTGAGCTAATTATTTGAATCCTGTAGGAGAAACTATGACTTTTTAGTCGAGTGAGTTGTTAGGAGATGTTTGCAAATATTTGCCAAACATTTTTGCTAAGCCCTATCCCCTGCTTTAACTGTTCATTATTGAGGCTGTCTGAGCCATGTGATGTGCTTTTCTTTCTGATTCAAGACAAAGAGGACTGGCTTTTTCTTTTTTTTTTAAATGAAAGAATAATGAATTGCTAAATTTGAAGACAAAATTTCAGCTAATTTGCTTCTAGTTTCCCAAATTAGCTGCGTCAGTCAGAATTTGTGGGAATAACAAACAGCAAATCTCCCAAATTAAAGTAAATCGCACTGCTGACTTTCACTCACAAAATTGCAAACAAATCCATCAAAATATGCCATCTGTTCAAGCATTTTAGCATAGCTGCTGTCTATGATCCATGACTTTTGTTTGTTCCCTGAAACACTGATGAGTCAGGCCAGCTGTAAGTCCTTTCTTAGCTTTCCATTGCCTTTTTAAGGCAAAGAAACAAGTGATGAAGAAAACGTCATCTTAAATATGTGATGATGCTTCTCCTGGCGGCATAATAGACTTGTAGTCTTTATATTACCCCACAAGCACATGTGATTTCAGAAGCAAATGAAAAGGTTAATCGTGATTTACACAGCTCACTGGAATTTGGCCCTCAAACTCTTGGATGTGAGTTCAAGTCTTTGTAGGCTATCTCAGTACCCAAGAGCAGTGGTGACATCTCTGCTGGAATTGTTGGACTGATCTTTGGTGTTGGAAAGTTTCCAGTGGTGGCTTCTTTCTGCGGTAATACGCTTCTGCCTTGTAGCCTGGTCACATGTGCGAGGATACACTTAATTCTAGGTGCCCAAATTTAACCAGGGGAACCTGTGGCTAGGGAAAGGTGGAGGAGGCTTGATTTCTCAGAGGGGTCACCAACGGGTCCCTGCAGAGTTGGACGTACAGCTGAACAGAGAGTACTGAACTGAACACTGGGAGCCAAGGTATCATCAAAGTTTGTTTCACATCGGACCCTACTGCCATTTCGTTGTTGTAGAGACCTCCACCATAGACCACAGCCTCAGACAGTTCCCATCCAGACATTGCAACACCATGCGGTGTTGGGAAGGGTAAGTGCTTGTCAGCTGTAGCAATGAATTTGTTCAAATCCTGCTCTTCGTCGGACCAGGGTGGTTAGGTTGATTTAACTGCCGGTGCTTGTGAGAAAGATCTGGCCTGGAAAACAGAGATCTTGGCACAAAAGTCCAGAGCTCTGTCTTACACTTGTGTTTGTTACAAAAATCTCAGTAGCTGCATTTCTATAATTATTTTCCTAGAAGACTAGCACAGTAATGACTTAAACTTGAATTTTGCAACTGTCCTGTGATATACACCTTGAAAAAAGCCTTATCTTTGTATTCATATTTGTGTCCTTAATTGCAATCAATATGGTGAGAAACAATTTGATTCCTGCATATACTGCATTATCTACTACAAGAATAAACTACAGTGCAGATTATGCAAATACTGTTATATAAGGACAGCAGCTACTGCAGTGTCTTCCATGGTATATATCAGTGTACTGTAGCAATTAAACAGTATAGTGAAGCCATAGCAATTACCATTTTAAATTATAATAAGCAATTCAATATACAGTATAGGATAAATCATTTCCTTATAGCAACCACCGTATATGTGCTTCGGTTTTTATTCTAAAGCCCTTATTACTTGTCATCTGAACACTGTGCCAGATGATTTGTAGCGCATGCTTGTAGTTTCAGTGCATATTTATTATAAGACTTTTGCAAAAAATGCCCATAATGATTATAACTGTGTTAACTTATTATCAGTTTGCAGTGATATCTTAAAAAAATAAATTAATAGTGTTGTGGGAAGGAAGGGTACCCTTTGATTTTTTTTTCAGAAACACACCCACAACTAGACATAACCTTCATATAATCTGAAGTTTAATAAAGCTAATTCCCCATAATTTTAGGGGATTTAATTCAGAATTAAACGCATGAACTTCTAAGCTAAATTCTATTCATTTTTAGAATCAGCTTTCTTTCTAGGTAGTAAACAGATTCCCACTAAAACTTGTGCATGATTTTAATTACAGATAAGTTTCTCTTTAAAGGCCACAGCATTCATGCTCAGGTTGCTAAGCTGAATTCAATACATCTATATGTTAAAGGTAGCAAGCTAATGTGTAAACAGCGAAAATATTGGAACCAATTGCTGTTAATTTGGTTTTGATCAATTCACATTGACTGCACTTTACATGCAAATGAGAAGTGTGTTGGATTATCCCAGCTGAAAATAGCTGAGATACTGAACTCTTTTTAAAAAATCAAAAAATAGAATAAATGAAACTGGAGAAACAGAAAGTGGAAAGGCCTGTGTTCAAAGTGTTGGTAAAGAGACGCAGAGAATTACTGAATACATATACACTTAGTATAGCTCAGTGTAGTACGGATTTATGGAAATGTTGTGTAGGGAGTCAAGATGACAAATTCTGGATCCTATTTAGAGTATTATAGTTTTTTATGCTGTTAAGGCATAGATTAAGGCATTGTCAATTTTAAAATAACTTGGAAAACGTTGCATGAACCAGGCAAACGCAGAAAAGCAAGTATGATACAAGACAGACAAAAAGAAAAAAGAATAAATGTGGAAGTTGCCATTTAGTAACATCAAATCTCAACAGAAAAATTTGTTTTCTGGATGGAAATACGGCCAAAAGTATGTGCTCTTCTTTATCTTTATTCATGTCCATAGTCCCACTGAGGTGGACAAAATATTTGGCTTTCACGGCACTGCAGAAGAATAGGGTGAATGGACTGCAACGCTCATGAGGTAGTTGCAGGTCAGAGATGCATTTGATCCAGTCTCGTGTGACAGTACCCACAAAGATCATTCCACCCGACTTACAATGAACGATGCGGATAGAGAAATATCTGTTGGAGCATAAAGGAAAGGGACGGCGAGTGTGTGTAACACTCCTGGCAGTAATGTAGTCGAGCACTGTGGCACTGGGCATATGATATACGTACTTGCTAAGGAAGCCCTTAAGCTTATGTTTACCTCTAAGGGAGCTGTTTACATCCTATCGACTTCAACATTACTTAAACACACATTAATACACTTTCTTGAGCAGGAATGCTTTCTTCAGTACTAATATCGCCTTTAATGTCCCAGGAAGATAAGTAACCTAAGTTGTGAGGAGTTGTACAAACCAGGAAGGACATGGGTATACCTACATTAGAGACATTAGAAACACGATGGGAAATTACCAAGTGAGATGCAGTCTTGAAAAATGCATAAGGGGACACTAATCCAGAAGGAAAGTATCCAAAGCAGATATTGAATCAGAAGAAGAAAGGTGGAAAGCATATGGAGCAGGAACTTTGCTTGGCAGTGTGGGATATTGATCCAGGTTTGATATAGAATTCATAATTAATAAACTGTTTCAACTGGTAAGTGTGCAAAATTAAGATATTCACTGTGTTTCCGTTATTATTGCTAACTTCTAGAATGCCACCCACCCACCTCAAAAGATGAGAGGAATGTAAAAAGGGTATTGGCTTTGGTTACCATCATACCCTTCTTTTTTAATAGTTCCAGGCGTGAGGGAAGACTGTTATGAGACCAAGATGGTCTCATACCTTGACTTTGTCAACAAATGTCCAAGACAGTTCCAAATATTCTTGAAATGGTTAAAAATGCTTTGAGAACTGATCTGCTAAGTTATTTTTTGTCCTCCCTGTATTATTTGATTAAAAGTCCTGTTGGATTTTTCTTTGATTTTATGTTGTCTAACTGACTGCAGGCTCACAAATTTCTGGCTGATTTTTCTGGGCTTGGGTTCAGGTGGCACATGCCAATGAAAATTGTATTGATAGCTTTGGGCACAAAATTCCATTTAGCCAGAAAACAGGCATAGATCAAGCAATGCAAACTGCAGGACTGGGTCATGCCTATGCGTGTCAACTCTGATATACAGTTTCTGTCTCTGCATGAGAGGAAGAATTCATCTCTGTCATCTTGACCACTCTGCTAAGACTGCTGGCAAGGCAACTGTTGAGTTTGTGTTGTGATGCAGGTTTTTGTCTGCTGACCTGGACCATAACCCTCAAAATTCACAGGCAGGTCTATTAAGGCTTCCCTTGGGATACATATGACAGAGTAGTAACTCTTTTTTACTATTACAATGCTGAGCACTTCCAGAATTGCTTTGAAGTTTGAGGCAAAATTAACAATATCTAGGACATAAGAGTGCCTGCATAACTTCAAAAGGATGTTTCCATGAAACATCTAGACGTTACTTGATGGGTCTACATGGCATTGCACTGGGCTCTGGAAATTTCCTTGGATCTCTTCCAGAGGCCTCACTGTGTTCAGTTTCTTGGGTGTAAATGCTTTCTCAGGTTTTGTAGGTTTCCAGAGGCTCACAAAATAGAGGATAAGCACAGACATAAAAGGTCTGTCTGGTTGGGTCTCAATTTATTCCATCAGTCCAGAGGAAGGGTCCTTGTGGTGACTGTCCGTGCAGGTGCTGATGGGTTGTCATTGTGTTCAGTAACGTTCCAAGACTCGGCTGCCCAAGAGGGGTCTGACTTTGGAGTGCAAGTCCTAAACAAATGCCATCATATAATGTGAGATTTCTTACAACATAGAAAGATGTCATAGTCATTCCAGAACTTCTGTAAGATATAATTCACCATACCTTCTTTTCCAAGAAAGGTATTATGGTAGTAACATTGAAAAATCAATGCTGATATAGCATAGAATTTAAAATCTTTATAAGCAGTTTCTCTGGGGTATTCTGCATGTTCATTTGGACGTGCAGATTCCTTTGGTGTGTCCCACCGCGGGCAATTTGTTACGTTTGTGCCATGTCATGGTGACAAACTCTTTTATCTTGCTAAGCTAGCTATCTTTTTGTTGGACAACCTCTTTGGTCCAGTTGGTGCCTGAACTGCTCTGTGAGAACTGTCAGCTGATCCTTCCTCATCTGGACTTAGTTGGCATGATAATTCCTGGGCTAGGATATAGATCCCTTCTGTCTGTTCAGAAAGCTTTTCTTTCCATCAAAGGTGCTCTCAATTGCTCTTTTTGTGAGAGAATACCTTCTGGAACCTCTAATCACAATGTAGCTTTTGCTTTGGCATACTTTTATTTTGTTTTCCATCTGCAAGTCCTTAGCCTCAATGGCAGATTGTAACATTACCAGCAGTCTTGGTTCTTTTTGCTTTTTTCTAATTGCCAATGGCTTTTCTTTCTCTGCCAATGTCATCCTTTCTTATCAGATGCTGGCTCATGCACTTGTAACTGGATTAAGCATAATAAAAAGTTCCACTTGCCTTCTAGGTGCTAGTCTGCCTCACCTTCTGCTGCAGCAATGATGAATTGATCTGAGCTAGTGGTCAGTCACCTCTTATCACGCTGAATTCACATCACTGGTACATGCAAGACTTGTGGATTATGAATCCATGCAACATATTTGAGGTGTTTGCCATAGGGTGTGCTGTTCCAGATTCTGCTTTTTTGTGGATTTGGGCTTTCAGGCCTCAGTGTTTCCCCTGCCTGAGGTCCCTTGGATTTTAGTATTTTGGATTCCTTGCTCATGTCTCTGGTCGCAGAACACTTCAATCTGGACTAGGTAATATCATTTGGTGGAGAAATTCTCACCTTCTGATCTAAGAACAGTCCTAGCTTTTATACTATAATTGTTTTGTAATGTATTATGTTCTTCTGCCCTGCAGCCACATCCTTCCTTGATTTTCTTGTCTGGGAATGGGTTAGGCCTCGAATGATTTGCTTTTTTGCCTTAAATCAAGTAGATATTTTTTTCTTTCTGTTTTTATTCTTTTTTTCCTTTTATTTTTCTTAGATTCTCTCACACAGATTTCATTATCCTTCCCTGCACAACTATTAAAAACAGAACCAGGAGCTGAATCAGCAATTAATGACTCCCTTTCTTTTCCTAGCGCTTCCTGCTTACAGACGCAGTGTGGTGGCCCAACACTTTTTTCCTCCAAAGGCTCATCTTTGACCAGTGTCGTTGTTCCAGTATCGTTGCTTGGGGTTTTTTAGTTGACTTTGCTATTTTTGTGCGTAGTTTTCCTTTATGCAAAGTCCTTCTTACAAACACTGTAGTTTAAAGGGGGCTTTATTTATTATTATTTTATTTCTAGGTGGGCTGGGGGAGTAGGTTGCCTTATATTGCCAGTGTCATTTAAAATAGCAATAGTATAAAACAGAATAAGGTCCTTTAATTTTTAGCGACATTTATTGTATTTTTGAATACATTATGCCTTTGGTGAAACTCCTGTTCCATTAATAGAATGTCTTGTTATTCTTTCCCCCCCTCCCATAAAAGTTTACTTATAACAATTTTGTAAACCTAACTGCAAAATATAGGTGCCAGGCCTTGAAGATCTTTTCCAGTTGTTTTTTTTTAACGCTGCATCTACTGTAGGTATGTGATTTTTCACTGGTAAATGAAAATGCCAGGAACTTACTATACGTTACTACAGCTTTTCTGTAATGACTTTAAATCCCATTATGATCATCTCCTTTTACAGCATGCTTTGGTCCTAAGATCAATATATCAAGAGAATAGCATGCCAGTTACTATCCTTGGACATAAAGATTTCAAAGCAAATACAGCAGTCTTACGCATAGGACAGCATAGGCAGCAAAGAACAACTGTTTAAGCACTGGGTCATCCGCTGGGGCTCCTTGGCTTTCTGTGCAATATGCAATAAGTAATTTGAATATATTTACACTGAAATTTACCTGTTGTTGTACCAGGCAAGGAGAAGAAGGAGAAGAAAAGGAGACACATGAAAAAATCGTAGCCTCTGTAAGGGCAGATACAGTCTCCAGGCCCTGGACTTGCTTCAGTAAGTTCCTAGAGTTATATAAAGCGGTAGCCCCTCCATGGGAATTCATTCCCGTACATGAGGTTCTCTCCCAACATTAAAGATGGTGTAAAATAGGTGTGAGGAGAACAGCAGGCAATAGATGTATGGGAGGTCACTAATACTTATTCTCTATAAGCTTATTAGATTTTTAAATGTCTTATGGCCTTGAATCTTTCTTCATCCTTTAAGTTTTTTAGCTGGTAAAGGAATGAATTCCAGAACTATGCAAAAGTCGTGCTTGAATTTCAGGCTCCCTAACATGCAAACCTCTAGATACATATCTACTGTTGATCCAAAGTGAAATGCATTCAAACCACTCTGGACTCTTCAATACATAAGGATTTATCTGCTCCATGAATTAACTTCAGGATAGTTTCCTCGTGTAGAAAACCATTGTAGAGTAGGGGGTTTTGACCACTTTGATAGGCAGAATCAGCATAGCAGCACGAAGGGCTGCTCTGAAGCACCAGGATAGTTTTTAATGCATGGAATTAACATCAGTAAAGGGGGGAAAAAAAAAGATTACCAGAATGAGCTTGAACCTGTAGTATCTTCTTGAGGGTTATCAGCGCGATATGTTTGTTCACTTGTATTTCAATGCTGATTCCAAACCTCAAGTTGGCTCAAGAGATTGAGGTGAATAAATAATTCATAGTCTTTTTCTTATTTAACTTGTTTGATTCTGTGCAGACTGGGCATAACTATGCAGCTGGTGAAAAAGCATCTGATTCAAAAATTGGGCAAACTTAGAAAGAAAATACAACGTTTAGGATAAATCCAGGCAAAGCTGCTTCTTTCCCTGAGCTTTAAACTGTTAGCTTTGAACTTTGTTTTGATCAGAAATCAAGGTTTCATTTATATTTCCAAATTTAGACTTTGTAAAAATAAGTACTTAAATCCTTGAAGCAGATCAAAGTGTTTTGGAGTTTAGGAGCTGTTTCTCTCTCAATTTACAATGGCAGCAGATATTTTTACATTTTGAAAACCCTCTTGCCATATCAGCAAGTTCAAACGTTCCAGCACTGTGTGTTTGAAAGTGAAATGATCAGCAAAACTAAAGCTGATGTTATGGATGGTTTTTTGTTGCCAAAACTGAGGGACTTGCATGAAGCAGTAGGGAGATTTGAAAGGAAACAGTTCTGTATATTGACTTTTCATAATTTAAAATTAATTAGTCTATTTTTCTTATCTCTCTTAGAATAAAACTAACAGTATAGAGTATGTTTAAGACTTTATTTCTACTTATGGGGAATAGCTGTGGTCCAGAATACAGGAATCCAGCTCTGCTTTCTTAGGTGGTCTCTGCAGCTCTAAGCTTGTGACCAGCTTTGGTTGTGGCTTCTGAAATGAATTATTCCTTCCACACAGCAGGCAAATATCTGGTACAGAAGGACTGCATTTTTCTTAAAGACTGGCTGTTGGCAACTTTTTTGGGATGCCTTTGTTACCCCATCACAGATTTATTCATGTTAAAATGTCAGTTACATAACATAGGGAGTATTGCTGTGTAAGCTGCATGAAATATTCAAAGTAAAAAGCAAAGTCAACACATTGGTAAGAGTTCCCAGGTCTACAGAGACAGTCATTCTCAAAACACTGCAAAGTAAACCTGGGTGATTCATGCTCTTGTATTCAACCCTACGAAATACGCTGTTCCCAAAGGCTGAGACATGAAATCTGGAAAGAGCTAGGAAAGACAATTTTAGGCAGATCATCATGACCGAAACTAAATGATCACAAGTTCGTGGATGAAGGTCACTGCTGTAGTTCTAGCAGCGTGGAGCAGCTGTATCAAGGGAAGGCATTTGTGGAGGAAGACACATCCCAATCTGAGACAAATATCTTACCATCACTTGCTTAAGAAGCCTAAGGTTGGCAGGAGCTGCCCTCTCAAAGTGCCTTCCTTCTCCTTCCTGTAGAGCAAAATTCTAGATTTGTCTAGATTAGGTGCTTGACTGTCAGATGGCTAATGTTGGTGGGGTGTGTAGACTCTGTATTTGGAGCAGTTACTCTGCCAACAGCCACAAATAATACACGGCATATGAAAGATGGTAAGTAATTTCCTTGTGCATTCCTACATTTGGGAATGTGGGAAAGGGACTATCTCATGTTCTTTGATGAAAGAACAGCCATTTATTTGTAAAATAAAATAAAAAATAGGACGTTATTTTGTCTCTATATCTCCCAGATCTTCATCTTCAAAGCTGACACCTCAGCCCATTGCTCCTAGGCATGATGTGTACAAAATGGTCCCAACTTCAACTTGTCTGTCTCATTTTGTTGCTCATCTACGGGTGAACATCTGCTGAACCAGGACAGCAAAACGACCCATAGTTTATACTGCGTCTCTTTTGGCTTCCCAGAGGAACTAGCTTTAGCGTTTCACAAAATCAGTGTAGCAGCTTGCTGCATGAAGCAGAAACACCAAGATCAATTTTAGAATATAATGATGAGGTTTAAATGTTCTCAAAATACCATTAAATGCTTATTTTCTCCTAATACACTAGAAAAAATGTAGACTTGAACACTCTTGTTAGTTTATGTGGTGAAACCGATAACAATAATCCATTGAGGGATATGTCCACGCCAAATCCTTTTGTAGGGAGTTTTCACTTTCTTTTCCAATTACACGTTTTCACTCTTCTAATACATTAAGAAAAGCTTGGATTCCTTAATAGGTGTCTGCACAGCATGTGGTCTTGACAGAGCTAAGGACAACAATTGCTATGTTTTTAAAATGGTATGCTTTGTAAATTGTTAGATTAATCCCCATTTTAATATAGTTTTTTTTTTCAAGTGTTGGTTTGATAGTTCACAATAACGTGTAAATGTTAAATTAAGCAGACCTATTTGGTTTTGTCCTGGCATAATTTCACAAAGTGTAAAACCATTTTTATAACAGCATGGGGCTAATACACTGAATATCTTTCCATGTAGAGCCAGAAAAAGGCAAGTCGGGAAAGAAGTCTGTGAAGATTTTTGTAATGGAATAAGCTTAAAAGTAAAATTTCATGCTAAGCAATTTGCACCGTATTTTTCAGTGGCATGCTGTAGTTGTAAATGAAACTTGTTTTCAAGCCTTTTGAGTAATTTATTGTGCTTATCACAACACACAATTGGGTCGTTCTCATATGTACACACAGATGTAGATAAACATGCACATGAACGTATACCATTATGTCACTTCATGTGTATTTTATTCTCTGCAGCATGAAGGTGAAATTAAAAAAAACAAACTTTATCCTGAAGAGACAGTGACATTGTGGAGGAATTTCAGAATTTCAGGAACTTCTGGTCTTCTTGTTCTGGGCTAATCTTACTGCTTTTGTCTGTTCTTCAGAGTTACTTTCCTGTGTTGACACAGGATTGACTACGCTCTGGAAGCAACTTCGGCTGGTGGCATGCCTCAGACATCTTTTTGCTTCTCAAATATTAAGTTCTGACTCTCATTTCAGGAAAACCTTACAGGTAAGAGTAATCCACCAGTGCTGTTTTTATGCAATCAGTTTGTTTGTATCTCATGAATATGGCAGAATTATGCATCAACGAATCTCACAGCTACCTTCATCTTCAGATAGACTCAATGGTACGCCTACAGGTAGCCATGGTCCTATCTAAACTTCAGAAAATACAGTGTAGCTCCTATAGAATTATTTTTATTGGCACTGCATACATGCAGCTTCATGTCAAGTCTGCTGTAGATGAAACAGTAATAGAGGGATACAACAGGGGAACGTACTTGAGGACAGAGATTCTTTAATGTTGCTGAAGAGGGTTTAGGGAGATCTGATGTCCCAAACCTGATAGGAAGCTTTCTTTACTAGTAAAAGGCTTCAGTGTGTTCATCCGTAAAAGAGAGGTACACAGCCAGATAGTGTCAACTGATACGTTTGTGACTGACTTTTTCTTTAAGCACTGTGGACTTTGTATTTATTGCTGTCCCGGAAGAACAGATTAGAGGACTATTGATAGCAGGGACTCTCCAGCCTTGCTGACCAGGCCTTGGTGAAGTTTAGTGACTGGGAACTGAGGCTAGAGAAATTTAGTGTGCAATGTCCTAGCTGTGAAGAATTAAATGCATGAGAAATCAGTATGGGATCAGCATGGCTGTTGCATCTTGAGGTTAGACAGTTGCTTACATCTGGCTTTTCAGTCCTTTGGCCTGTGGGCATGCAGAAGCAGCAGGCTAGGTCACACAATTACAGCGGTCCCTTCTGGTCCTTGTCCTGATGGACCCTGGACCTGATCATAACTCTTGCAGTTACCCAGTGAGGTCATACCAGTTTATCAGCTTCACGCTTAGCTGTGACCTCATTGATGAATTTACTCAATGCACAATTTAGCTTCTACAGTGATATTCGTGTATTGTTTCTCTCTTCTAAAGCACCAGAGACTGTTGAGGAGACATGACACAAAGCTGATGGACCAGTACTCTGAGGTAGCATAGATGATTATGTCAAATATTGGCTGGAGTCACTTTAGCTGAATTTCTTTGTAGACCTAATTGGAAGGAATGTCTGAAGATCTGTGGTCCGTCTTTGCAGCATAGAGAATGATTTGGCCATGGGACACATCAAATTAACCCTGCATCATTTTTGGACTCTTGCCTGCGTTCCTGCTTGTAGTATGTATTCTTGGTTTTGAAGAATAGAGACAAAATAATCTAACATTGTTTTAGGCTAGTTACAGATATCTGGATGACACTTTATTGCCAGAGAAATACATGAGAGATTAGATGATCTAGAAATCACTTCTCTCCTGAACTTCTATGAAGTCATTAGAAAATTGCTTATTTTCCACAGCATACTGACCACCTGTCAGTGAAGGCTGGAGTGGTGTGCTCTACGTTTGACTAGAACTTGCTTTTTTATTAAAATTTTAAGTCATGTGTTACCTCAGCATTTCTTGGTAGTAGGGGCAGAGCATGAAATACTGTATTTTCCCATGTCCATGGAACAATTTGGGATTACTGATGTACTTATCTTAAGGAAGCAGGGTGGAGGCTGTTGCACAAAATGCTAGAGGAAACTTTGATCCAGCAGACACTATGAAAAGTTAATTTGTTCTGAGAAACCTGTGTCACATTATCACTAAGAACCTGATCCAGTGCCAGTTCAAGAAAACATGAGTTTTTGCCTGAGAGTAGGATACCAGGAGCTGAAAGCATTGCATACTTTCCTGGACCTGGCTTTGCTGGTCTTCCTTCTGTTTCTCCTTACTGGGGCAGTAGCTGAGGACAGATTGATGAGGAAACCACATTTATTTTCTCATTGGCAAATTTTAATGCCAGTAGCTAGTTCTGGGGCATACTCTGTGCTAAGAATGTGGTTAGAAAACAATCTGGGGTGGCATTAGGGGAACATAATGATTTTTTCTTTTCCATGATACAGCTCACTGGTTTGCTCATCAGTAAATTGATTAATTGGACATATTTTAGAGTGTTTTCACAAAAATGTTTGAGCTATATGATTCCCCGCCCGCCCCCCCCCCCCCATTTTTTTCTGCAAACTGCCATCACCAGTGATTTGGAAGTGTAGAAAATAGTATTATAAGGGAACAGATGCGAACAAAAGGGGTGAAATTGAATGTATTAGTATTCAGCGGTCTGCTTTTGATTACCTCTGACTGGAAAATATTTGGAAGCCACCAGGGTCCCCTCAAGTGTTATGATTTCGTAAATTCAGCCCTCGTGTGTTGGGATTCAGGCTCCCTTATTGAAATTGAATTGATATTTTGTAAACTTCATTTGTGAATAATGTGATCTGACAGGGACAAATGTGAGGGAGAATTGTTTTCAAACCTTCTCCAAATGAAACTTATTATTGGGTAAATACAGATTTCTTTGTCTCTTTTCCTCTCTTTCTATCCTGAGCGTCTTCATGGCCTGAATATGTATCAACTTTTCCAAGGTAATTGAATTGATTCAATCATGTGTGGGCAACAGAAATGGGCAATAGAATATATTCCTGATGGGGAAAAATTGAAAAGTAGAGGGATTTCTACTCAGGTGCAGGGCTGGGAGGGTCACAGTGCTATCAGAAGAGAAAGACACGCAGGAGCTTCTTTCTGATTATCTCAGCTTTGGCCATTCTCTCCCTCAATAATCGCCCTCTGATATAACGCCGGCTTTCCAATTTTGCTGGCCAGCACCAGGCCTCAGATGTGTTACATATTAATTTCCCTTTGCAGAAAATTTGCCAAGCTTTAGCTCAAATTCAGTTAGTCGGATTGATGAAAGTGGCAAAAGGATACGACATTTACTGATTCTCCCTTTTCACCTTTGATTAGCTCAACCTGTGAATTATTCTTGCCCTGTCAGTGTGCCATTAAACGAGCTGGGGCCAAGGTTGCAAGTTCATACTTTCTGATGTAACCGAGAGAAAATACGTTGAGCCATGATTTGTCTGACAGAGACCTAGGATCGTTTCAATGCTGTGTTGCCATTATTTTAACAGGTCAGCCCTTGGTGAAATAAAGAAACAAAAATAAAAGCTCCATTCTCCTCTTCATAATCTTCATTTTTAGTCCGTATCTCTGGCACCTGCTCATTCCCAGTGGTTCTCGAGTGGAAGAACTCATTGTCTTTGCTCCAAACAAGCTGGAAGTGTCCATCCCTCCCTCTCCTGGTTGATATTTTTGAAGTAAAGGTTGATAGTCTGTAGTGTTTGTATGCCATATGGATTACTGCCACAGGCTGGAATCTGTGTAGGCGACTTCGTTTTTCCCTCTTTGTTTTCACTTGCTTGGGTGGTTTTTTTGGTTTGGTTTGGTTTGGTTTTGTTTTTTTTTTAAATGTCCCAGTGGTAACTTTAATGTTGTAATTACAGCTTGTTTGGAAATTGCTGGGAAGATTGTCAGTTTTGATTTTCAAGTTAGGCAATGTGTCTTTAAAAGACATTTTTCATGATGATGTTGGACATGTATAATGCCATTTCAAAACGCCAGATATGCATCAATCCATGCAGCATTGTTGGCTGTGGCCCTGAGCAAAGGGGAAAGATATGAGTCAAAGTGGAAGGAGCCAAGGAATTAATAACGTTCGCCCCTATGTTTCCCTGTAAAAAGTGCATCACAAATAATTTGCCCTCTAGTCCATGCAGTAAGGATACACAGGTGATCAGCTGGCAAGCCCATCCTGTTCTGTCTATCTCGAAATGTCCTCACGCTGTCAGGTACTCATGGAATGCACCTCGATCCAGTCATTGTGGTTTTTGGATGCTCTCAGGATCTGAACTAGTGGTGAGAACCAGTGAGAGTGTCTGCTGCCATTAGCTGACCTTTGCATGATAACTCTGGGAAAACGTTGTCAAACACAGGTGAGATGTGAGTTTCACCCCTTCTGTGCATGACACAATAGCATTTTTACCAGAAATACTTTTTAAGAGGTTTATCATCAAACTATTCCCACTTCCGTTTTTTCTAATAAAATACATTTCTGGATAAACCCAAAGGCACAATTTGGAGAATATTTAGCAAGAATTTTCTTATCCTTTCTTCAGTGCATAGCTGCCATTTGCAAACTATTCACTTCAAGACATCCACCATAAATCTGAAAATTTGGAACTAAAAAGTGTTTCTCTCTCTAGGAAAACTGGGGTTGTATTGAGACCTGCGGTCTCGTGTGCCCTAGTCTTTCCTGTATAATATATATCATCTTATAGCTGTTGAGTAGAAACAATTGTTGAACATAGAGAGCAGTGAGGAGAGGAATTGGTGTGCTGAACTCTCTGGGAAGGGCTACCAGCTGACATGCAGCAAATGTTGCTCATGGCTCTTCCATCACTCAGTGAAAACAGTTGGATTTCTGTAATTTTCCACAACCAAACTGGACTCCCCCAGGTCAATAGCCTGGATGTACAGAATTGTTACAACAAAGCACAAAAAAACCTTGCAATAACATGTGTGACTGAAAGTGTAATGTAGACATACTCCTAAAAGCCATTCCTTGTAGAAAGTCACCTTTGGAAAGTACTAAAATCACTGACCATTAATAATGAGGCCTACATTGCAAATTAGGTTATTTTAAATCCATCAAACAACTTTCCCAATCAAAAGAAAAAAAATGATCTATAGTCATGGTAGTGTTTTCTATCTTTATATAAGTTATTAATTTGTATACTTAAAAAAATTTGAGTCTGCTCATAGGAACACTTTATATTCTCTCAGCCTTAAAAGTGCTCTAGCTATGGCCTGCTAACTCTTATGGCCATGAAGAATGCATGTCTTGGTTATAAATGGTATCCACTTTAGCTTCATAGCTTAGAGCTGAATAAACACAGAATCACTGAATTGTACTCAATGGCTCTATTTATACTGTATTTTGTTAGCATCTGACATAAATCAAGCATGATTTGATTGACTATACTCAAAGTAGAACTGGAATAAAATAATGAGGGCGTTTGTTAGCTGAGCTGCCAGTCTTTAGTAGTAATGACATTTAACGTAATAGGTAGCAGGTAGGTTAAAATGTGCTTTTTATTTGTTGTACATACATTTTATAAAAGAAAGATGTAGTAAGGCCCAGGGTGCAATTTTTCACACCACCCCTCCAGATAGGAAGCTAATTAAAAACAAGGCAAAAAACTGATCATGAATGAATGCATTAGCCATTGTTTAGTGTTATACAGAACTGTACAAAAAAGATCATTAAATTCCATTCATCACTTTGGCTTTAAATTGATGCAAAAGGCTTGTACTTCTGTGCATAAGGTAGAGGCTAAGTAGGAAGGGTATTAAATCAGTTTGAGAGTCTTGGGAAAGAAAACATTTAGCAAGAGAAATAATAAAGAGCAGAATATGATAACACTGCTGTAAGGAGTGTTAGCTCGTTTGTTTTGAATGCAGTTCTGAAAGGGCAAGATGGAGGTAATATAAATGTTAATACTAAAATCCAGAGGGTTTGAAATTTTCAGTGAAAGTACTTGGTGTCACTGCAATAACTAAATACATTTTTCTCATCTGGAAGTTTAAAAATCTGCTTTAAAGAAGTCTGGTGATACAAATTTTAGAACTAATGACTTACAAAATTGTAAACCACTATTTTAAAGTGTACTTTAGACTAGAACTTTATGGTTTAGATTTTGACTGGCTATTAAATTTTGCTTTTGAGAAATGTATTAAAATTCTCTTTTGAAAGGTTCTCCAAGTGTTGGATGGAACAGCTGAACAGTCTGTGAGCAAGTACACTTGGATACTAATTAACTGATTTGCGTAAAGCTATTTTCTACAGGCATTGAGAGGATACAATCATTATGGTCATAAAAATTGACTTCTGTTTGTTACATGCACTTCTACTGGAGTCATAAAAATTATTCTCGGCTCTCATGTGTGCATGTAGCTACAAACCGCTATTAACGCTGCCACTTGCCCTATGTCATAAAATACTAATTGCTTATTGACCAGGTCACAGAATTCGGGCAAAAAGTGTATCTAATGCTAATAATGAAGTCTGGAAACCATCCTGCCTCATCTAACACCACAGAGTGTGGTTCACACCCTGAAAACAGATCTTCTGGCCCAGACCCGTATCCCACACCAGGGTGTGGGTCACAGAGGTGGCTGTTTGCGATTTCATACTTAAGCTTCTGTTTGCAGGATTAGGACAATCCTTGGGTAAACATGATTTCCCTGAGCCTCAATATGGCCCCATCGAAAAGAGAACAGACCTAGCAAGGGATTTGTGGTCAAACAGCCAAGCAAGCTGGATCCATGTTGCTCTCGCTGAACTTCGCCTTGTATTATTAAATGTTGCCTATGCCCCTGAGTAGGACCTCAGTGCCAACGTGCTCGAAAAGGCAGGAAATTTCAAGGGAATCAGAAGGTTTTAGCAACTGAACTGGCAGTGAATTAGTGCACAGGCTTTCAGTTTCTGCTGTATCCCAATACCTAACAAAATCCAGTCGTCCCCAAAAGGAGCAAGTGCTTCCCCAGTGATACAAGTGAAGATGAAAGGCAAGATGAGGAAGAGGGAAAAGAGAAAGGACAGTGAAGCTTTCAAAACACTAACTTTGCAACATGTGTGCTTTACTCACCGTCGTGCTGGCAGAGGGGCCAGCAGGTGTGAGCTTCACCATAGCAGGGGCGCAAGTGGGTCTGCATGCTAATGTGTCCCCGTGCAGCCAGGAGGGCTGGGGAGAAAGATGTGGTCAGAAATTCCTGTTCGAAGGAACTAAAAACACTCAATGGCAGTTTTGCTGGTTAGCGAAGAGTAATAGAAATTATCTCCATCCAGAAGCTGGTGTAAAGCCTTGCACCCAAGTTGGACCCTGTTGGGCTTGCCTGGTTCATCATGACGAACACCAGACTCTGCGCAGAGTGCTGGGGCAATCAGACTGCCTCAATGTTTGGCGGGCAGGGAAGATCAGGATCCTGTTCTGTCCTTGGCCCTCCTTTGGTTGCTGGTGCTCCAGGAGAGATCCAGTAAGAGATGAGAGCACACAAGAGAGCTGGCCACAACCTTGTTTCTCTGTGCTAGAACACATATTAATGAAAACAGCAGCCATTTGGCACAACTTGATCCATTTCAGTAAGTAAATAAGTGAGTTTTGAGATGATTTAATGAGTTAGCTGTCTGAGAAAAGCCTGAACAATGTCCAAAGATGGGTCTGAGTCCATCAGAGGCAGAGATCCCCCCAGCTTCAGAGAGGCTGTGGAAGGAGAGCAGCTTTGGTCTCTTCCATTCTGTTGCTTCTAAAGCTGCCCTCCATTGTGTACTGCTTTTTATTATGGCTGAGGGGAAGTGATCTGATTTCTGACTGCCTGACAAACCATTTTTATCATACCCAGCAATGGATTGAGCAGCAGTACCTGACCGCTGAAAATGAGACAAAAGCATAGAAACCTGTTGCCATGCTGTTCGATTCAACGCTTGCATAACTGTGCTGTGAGCAGCTTCTCAAAGCAATTTGAAAGAATTTGACCATAGAAGTCTCCAGCAGAAAGCAAACAGCTCTGGATTAAATACCTTCATAAAGATGCTTTTAATTCATCATAGAATCATAGAATGGTTTGGGTTGGAAAGGACCTTAAATATCATCTAGTTCCAATCCCCATGCCATCAGCAGGGGCACCTCCCGCTAGACCAGGTTAATCATCCTCTGATAATCTCATTTCTCATTCACAGGCACTGTAACCATTGCTTTGCAGTCTCTAAAAGCTTAAAAATAGAAGTGCTGCAAAGAGAGATTTACTTGCTGGTCAAGATCAAGGCACCAAGGCAGATAGGTAGTGCTGGGGGTTTTTTGGGCAGCAATGTAATAAATTCTGAAGTTTATAACAAACTCATCCTTTGGGATCTCCACTTTGCTGATAACTCAAGAGTGTTTCAGAGCTGGCAGTGCAGAGAGTGGCATGTCACCTGTGCAATGGCCCTAAAAAGCCATGATTTCAAAAATGTATTCTAAAGTTAAAATCTATTTCAAGACTTGATTGACACAAGCTTATTTCTATGGGCTGAACATCTTCCTTGTTTTCCTGAAGTTAACAGGGTTGGATCAGGATGTGATGAGCACCAGGAAAATCTGATCCATGGAAACAATGGAAGAGACCATGAAAAACAACTTTGCTTGCTGTTGTGCTTCTATCTAAATCCATAAATAAGTCCAGACATGTGACCAATTGCCATAGTGATTATGGTGAACCAGTAGAAGTTAATGCCTCGCACATTCAGAGCTAAATGGTCTGCACTGCCCATCTTGCTATCTTGCCCAAGGTACAGGAGGTGAGGAGGTGCAATTCCTGGTCACTTTGCATGGTGTCACAGTTAGTAACACACAGCCACGGATCCTTCCAAGATATCTCATCAACAGGGACCCTGAGATGTTGGGTTTGCTTCCAGAAAAAAAAAAAAAAAAAGGAAATTCCTTCCTGAGTTTGAATGGGAAGGGGCTCACGCTAATAACTCAGGGTTCGGGTGAGCTCTTTGTCTCAGGAGGATTAGCTACATGGTCCTTACGATTTTATTTGAGTGTTTCACTGTCCTGCTTGTTTCTCTAAGGTCTAAGTTTTCACATCAGAATTCCAATTTGGAGGTGTTGATCTTTTTTTCTGACATTTTCAGCTGCATTTAGAAAGCCTTTTTTTAGCCCAGGTCCCTGTACTCGTAAAACACATCCTTTATTAAGATGTTTCAAGTTAGTTATCCATGTTTTTTAAGCTTTTTTTAAACTTCAGATGCGCACCTAAAGTGCTTTTGAAATTCAGCGTGCTGTAGATTCAACAAGATTGTAACATACCAGCAGCTGCTGTTTAGAAAATTGATTTGATTTCATTTAAGACAGAATTTGCAAAGCCTTGTACAGTTACATGTGTTTAAAATGCGCATTTTATTGAGAATTGGATATCTTACTCTTCTAGGTAGTTTTGAAACTCTCAGCCTAAATTTTGTTTAGAATTATTTGATATTTCCTTCAAGGAAATCTAACTATACCCTTTTTACAGGGTGAAGTGCTTCTCTCAGAGCTGTGGGGTAGAATTCATCGGTGATATTATGTTCTCCCCACCTACATGCAAAGCAGAACTCTTTCTCTTTGCTTTATTTTCCCTGTTCTCTATTTCTCTTTTGCGGTGCATTTACCTCAGTGGTTATTACCGTGGTGTTCAAGTCAATAGAATGTCCAGTCTCCTGTATAATATAGTCCTAATTTTTTCACCCACAGGCTTTGATTTTGATCCGGACGCTTCCACCACAATCCCATACCTAATAATTAAAATCTTCATATTTTTTGCACAAGTTCCCTATTTTCCTTTCTGATGCATTCAGGCACTGTGAATTGTTCCCTGAAGCCAAATCTATACTTTTTATTGTTATGTGAATATTCCGCTCATACTAGTTATTACACTTTTACTTCCTATTCAATAAATATCCATGACGTTCAGCTCAGCAATGGGTATTAGTCTGTCAGGACACTAATTTATTACAAGAATAGTGTAATATCAATAGGTTTATGGATCAGAAATGTGAAAATATGAAGTTCAAGCAGTGGCTCTTCTGTGAGTTAAATTCTGTCTAAGCAAACATTGCTTTCCAAAATTTAATAAGTGCTGTTTTACCTCTTGTTTCAAAGCAGACTTGAAATGTGAGGTGATTTATGAACTTAGAAGACTCTTCTTTGGATTTTTTCCTTATGCATTTCGTGACAATATATAAGCCATCAGGTTGTTGAGGATGAAAATGCATTTCAGTTACTTCATTGGGATATAGCTCAATATTAACTTTCTGCTCTGCTGTCTTACTGAACAATGCCTGTTCCAGTGACAGTTCATTTAGATATTGTCATGGTGTTGGAAGCTTTAAAGGGGTTAATGAGGTATTTATTCCATTATTGTTATTGGAAATTACAGTGTCTAGAACACTTACACAAGAAGATTAAAGATAGATGCTTTAGACCACTTTCTGTAGTCTGATAGGCCATTATTTTCTGGTTCATAACACAAAATAGTACTTTTCATCAAGGAGCTCATATTCTCTAGATGATTCAAAAATTCACAGACCAAAACCAATGTGAAGTATTAAGTTACTAATACTTTTTTAACCCCAAACAAGTTATAATGCAAATGTTTTAATCAAACAAGGCAAAATTGTCACACATTTCTCTCTCAGAAGTCTGACAATGAAAAGGGTGCCTTGAGAAAGACCTAGCTTCTAATTAAAGCTTAGCAGATATGGCACACTCTGTCTGCTGTTTCTGATAGTTTGAGTTATTTTGCATGGGATTTAAAACTTCCTTGCTTCCCTGATTTTCAATGGGAAGACATTGAGTGCAGTTTTGCTATTTTAAAGTGGTTCCCGGGGGTGATGAGCAACCATTTCACACTGGAAGGAAAGCAAATATTGTCCATGACTTATGTGGTGCGTTTGAGATATTTGGGATCCTGTCCATGTGTATGTCATTATTATAAGAAAGTGCTAGCTGCAGTTTTTCAGTCCTGAGGGTGAGGAAACCCAGTCCTTCAGCCTGGTCTGTTTGTGCAATGTGGTGGTGGAGCAACCAGAGGTCTGTAAGGGTTTTCTTGATGGTTGAGAATTAGTGCAGCTGATCTTTGCAGTATCTTTCATGCTTTCCTGGTATATATTGTGAAATAAATGATGCAACCAGTTGTTTCACTAAATGATAGGTAGCTCCTGGTAATTAGATCCTGAGCGTATGTCTAACAGCAGCTGAAGAGAGGGACATCTGGGGAGAAGCACATCCCCATCCTTGCAGATAATTAAAAGCCGTAAAGCCATATGGGCATGGTCCTGACCAAGTCGTTCTATGTGAACCTGCTTGGGCAGGTGATCCTTCTTGAGCTGCTTGACCATGCTTGGGCGGGGGGGTTGGACAGGATCACCTCCAGACGTCCCTTCCAACCTCAACCATTCTGTGTTTCTGTGAAGCGCCCTTGAAGGCTCACATGCTCCTTGGCACCCCTGGGTGCGCAGGACGAGCTGGAGACACAGCACAGAACGTGCACCAGAAATCTAAGGGTTTCTCCCTTCCGCTCCCTTCTCAAGGCAGCACGTGTGCATGAAGCAGATAATTGCCCATCTCCTGACAGTGGTTTTTTTCCCCCCCATGCTATTTGTTGTGAAGCAGAAACTGTGGCAGTGTTAAATCCCTTACTCTCTCTTTGACTGGATATATTTCAGGGCTGCACGGTCCATGGTGGATGTTTTCCATACTGAACTGCACCTCATTGTCACCCAGGATGTGGTGCAGCACCACGTTGCCATCCAGGATGTCTCCGACTGAGCCTATGGATGGGTCTAGGGCTCCTGACACTCAGTTTGGTGTCTTCTCCTTCAGAGCATCTTTCTCTCTTTGCCTTAGCATTTTCTTCCTTGGTACTCACATGCAACCTCCTGTGGTCAATTACCTGTTAGAAAGAAACTTTGGTGCATCAGAGATTAGAAAACGGACTTTGCTTTAGAGGAGGGATTCAGTCAACATTTAGTTTACATGCCAAGCCTTACAGTAATCCTTGAGAAAGACAGCAAGATAACAGGCTGCAAAACAATATGGTCTAGAGCCAAGATGTATTGGGAGACACTCATGTAGCAGAACACAACTTCACTGTAACAGGAATGAGGTTTATTTTCACACAGCAATACAATGCATAATCTGATGGGTTCCCACAAAATAACTTCAACATCTTGAATATTATTTTGGAAAAAGAAAACTGAGAAAGTTTGTGCTTAAAAACAGAATTAACCCAAACCATTTCTGGATTTGGGAGTTGGGATCTTTTCTTTTCCATTTATGAAGTGGAGATAGGGTATAAATCAGAAAAAAAAAAAGTATTTGTAGATGATACACAGCTAGCAATAGCAGTTTCTACTGGCCAGTACAGCTGTGTGACTATTTCATCTTCCATGGTAACTTAAACACAAGAAAAAAGCCTTTACAGTTCAGGGCACTGCTGCCTGGTCAGAGATTGACTGGGTTTGTAATAATTCATAGGCCTTTCACTTTCATTTTTCTAGTGCTGAGGAATTACATTCTGCTATTAAAAAGGCTATGTGAATTGCCCGGTAGAGTGTATATATTCTACCTGCTCAAACAAATAAATAGAGTGCAGTGGACAGCAGGGAGTTCTTAATGACAGATATTCTAAAGAATCCAGATGGCTCGAGAGACAATAGCATCGTGTTTCCTCCTGTTTGTTCACTGTTTTTCAGGTAGGATCCCTTAAAGGATGTAGGCTAGCAAGCACTATTTATCTTCCTCAGGCACTAGCCACACGTGTTTTTCCTTTTGTGCTAATTAAGAGAAAGACAGCCTTGTAGGGGAGCATGAATCTGAAATCCTTAAGTGGCTGCAAGGCTGGATAAAGCATTGGCTATCGGCTGCCAGATCTGTGTGTGAAAGGCTCGAGAATGCCCTGGGCGGACACCCTGCAGCAGCGAGTGGGCACCGTTTGTGGGCAGTTCAGGCGAGGACAGGATCCTCTCAGTTATTCATTGGTGTCAGTTTTAACACTCTTGGCCGTGATGACGGTATCTGGAGTACGAGCAACCCTGACACGGAGAACTCGGTAGAGCTCATGGGAATTTCTGGTGCTCCTTCCTTTCCAGAGTCAGAACCCTACCTAGTGTCTTCCCTTTCTTGTTTTCAGAATTTATTGATTTTCCTGCTTGGCTGGCAGGAGCCTGGAGGAGAAAATGAGTGTTTCTGCTGGGAATTTCATTCTTAAGGGTAGAAAATGTTTGTCTGAGACTTCCAACTATAATAGAAAATGCTTCCATTAAAGGTGACTGGAAGAATTCAGTCTGGAGAGGTTCCTGGGAGGAGGTGATGTCTGTCTTGGTTTCCCTGTTATAGATGAGCTTTGATTGGTTTGCGTGTATGTGACTGCAGCAAATTGCAGACCCAAAACATAGGTGTCAGAAGTAAAGAGGAATTTGGAGACTCACAATCAGTAAGAATAATCAGCATCAGATCATGCCTAAACGCAACATTTTGGTTGAACTTTCAGGATATTTCCAGAAAAATATCATGGCTCTTATTCCCGAATTTAAACTGCTGTACTCAAGGTAAAAGAAGAAGCTGAAAGATAGTAGCCTCTCTCTAAACTGTTTCACTCCTCAAATGAGACATGGGCTCAGGTAAAAAAAATTAATGTCAAAAATACATTCCCCAGTCTTTGTCTCTTCAGACTCCAGTTTCTCCATCAGTGGGCACAGCCTTATATTCTCAGTACTCTATAGAGGTTATAAGATGTTGGCCTTAAACTTTCATAAAAAATCCCAACTGCAAAGCTTTGTGCAGACTGGGGAATGTAATTCACTGATGTCCACAATATAAGCCGAGGTTTGTGCATGCCAAGAGCCATGCATGTTCCCAATAACAATGTCACGCTCTTATTGTCATCCTCATAAAACTTCAGACAAGTCTGCAAAATATCTATTCATTCAGTATTCTTTTTTTTTTTTTCCCCCTCTTCCTCTTTTTTAATAAACCCTAAATCTTGCCCTTGCATTTTACAGACTGATAAGTGTCCTGACATTGCAGAACCTGGGGTAGATTGTATCAACCTTCATTCTTTCCCTTGCAGGTGTAGCCTTGCAATGTGTGACACGCCATTCATAATCTGAGCGGGAGTGTACAATACAGAATACCAGCCTTTTGTTACTGGATGGAAAACGGAGCTCAATTTTTAAATTGATTTTGGGAGAGGGAGGGAAGAGAAGAAATGGGTATTAATTTCTGCTGCTAGTAAAACCCTTCACTTTCAAATTTATAAAAGTGCCCATCTTTGGAACTCAGGCTGGGTGTCTGTCTCAAGCCAGTGAAGCTGCACCGGTTCCCACAAGCGGTACGTCAGCCCTCTGAGTTACTTCTGTGCAGATTATAAATTCCCGTATAAAGAACATAGAATAAATTTTGCTCTGTGGGCTGGCAGCATAATGTGTCAGGCCCATTTCTCTGTTCATGTCATCTCATGTCCATAAGAAACAATCCTGATGAAGTCAACAGAGTTAAGCTAAGTTAAAAATGTTTTGAAAGAAAGGCTGGGCTTGATTCTGCTATATTAAGCTCCTACAGATGAAATTATCCCATCCTGTGTCTTTGCAGTTACTATAATGTGTACAGTTGCCACTAGTATTTTAACAAATAATCTAAGGCTAATTACCAAATTTCACATGTTAAACCATCATAAATCAGGAGTTACACCATTGAAGTCAATGGTGCTAAATGAGTCAGGATGCTGTAAATGAAGGAAGGCTCATGAGCAGTTCAGCCTAACAGGAAAACGAACAGCGCTAGTTCAAAAATTATTTCAGTTACATTTGGGATGAGTTTTATCTGTGTGGTATGTAGGACAGGTCCTCAGTTAGACTGCATTGCTCTAGTTCTACTGATGTTCCTGGAGGGAGGACAAGTTATAAAATTTGGCTATATCTTTGTTTTTCTGACTGCATACGTAAGTTATGATTTAAAAATATTTTGGTCTGATTTGTGTGCTGGGACAACTTTCTGTCTGGTTTTATCTAATCTTTTTTGAATGCTTAGCCACTTTGCATATATAATTGCTACATTTGCAGTTGCAAATCAAACTTTGCCAATTAGGATTACTGGAGGAAATCCTTTTGGCTGCTGTAGTTCTGCATACAAATACATGATGGAACGGTCAATGCTGAAAGCCTGTGCTGCAGAATGCTGCAGTCAGGAAGATCTGGAAAATAGTTTCATTTCCGTAACATGCAGAATAATACGCCACAACAATATTAATCGTTAAGAGAACAATTGAAGTAATTGTTTTGCTAGGATATAGTGCTGCATGTTTCATGTGTAAAAAATCACCCATAACTTCATTATGAAATGAATTCTTCTCCATTAAATATTTCTACATTGACCTGTATCTTTCAGACAGTACCATTTGATTTTATTTTTTTAACTTTTTAGATATTTAGATATGGAAGCTTTTGTAACAGAGTTGTATACTTGAAACAGTTGGTTTTTACCAGTGATTACTTTTTATTACTTTGTTCACTTTTTGTTGTATTTTTCTTGACTAATAAATACCTGAAGAGGAAGCGGAGATCTCTGGAGGAACCATATGCAGAAATGCATTCTGAAAGGCAAGAGTGGGCTCAGACCGAATTTTGTGATCCCTGTGAAATGAATTGCGGTTTTTGTGAAATCTTCACAATTTACACTCGAGGGCATTGACTTTTGTGAGTGCTGGGTCATGGCCAGTTTTCCATGGCTGGCAAATCAGGTGTCTCAAAAATTCAGTATTGAGCATTTTGCTTTGAAAGTACCAGCTCAAGTGCAGCCAGGAGTGGTTACGGTTCTGCTCTTTGTGCTTAACTGTGGCTGTTTCATTGCGCATCTGGAAAGAAATTTAATAATTTCAATACAATTCCTTGGGCTGTTGTTTACGTCATATATTCCACCCCAAACAACCTCTGTGACTATCACAGAAGAAACAAAACTACAAAGTACCCTCTCATTTCCTTAGACTTACTCCCCAGGCCATGGCTGAAGCACATTAGTGTGCTGATGGGAATTTCATGACTGATAACTGTACCATTAAAAAGCTCAAAACTAATCACTGGGTATCGGTATACTTGAAGTAGTCTTGCTTGTTTAAAAAATTGATTAAACCCATCTTTAGGCAGAATATCCAGTGCAAAAAGGAATCTGAAAGAAAATTGATTTTGATTCCTTGTAACATTAAAAAAGTGATGATCATTCCTTTCCCCCCTACTAGTATCTAATCAAACATAAGCTATAAGATCAGTAATAAAATTATTCTGCTTTTAGCTGCTAGCGTACTTCACCCAAACCAGAGCTTATAAGGCAAGGACTCTTGACCTATTTTCTGTGGTTTGCTGGGTTTTCAAGAATGAAAGACAGGAGCCAGAGTGGCTGCACCAAAAAGCTCATGGAAAGCAATAAGTGATCTCAATCTGCTGTACACAGTGGAGAATCAGCTGTGAACAACTTTAAGACACCCTAGTCTCCAAGCTATGCATGATTTATGGGGGTATCTAACCCTAAGAGCCATGTGAGCAGACCACTGCAGTGATTAAACCCTATTTGAATGTTTTGTTAGGATAGTTCATGACAGGACAAAGGGCTCCTTATTCCCCTGCGACAACATCTCACACGCAGCCTTCCTCCCTTGGCTTTCTCTGTACTAATCACCCCTAAAAGCTAAATAACAGAGGTTTCTGAAAAAGCCTGAAGGAGGAGTCCTAAGGCAAATGGTTAATGCCTGATCTCTCAGACACAGGGCTAATTAACTGAATCTTTTAAAACACCACGATGGGGATTTTCTGCATGCAGGTATTATCAATTATCCCATGAATTCAAGAGCTGCAATTCCCGGTAATTAACACCACGTATTCATTGCAGAGGACAGGACAGTACAAGGGGAAATAGCTGCTGCAAACGTGAAATTCTGAAGTTAAATTGTACCTTTGAATAAAGGAGATCCATACATTGAGGATCCAGACAAAGAAGTGAAAGATGCTCTGTGCATGATACACAGAGATAGCAAGTGATAAGGATATCGGGAATAAAACAACCAGATAAATTACACTTCCAGACTGGCATCTGCACACTTCTGCACGCATTTGCATGTGCAGTGCCATCATACACATTTTCTGTCTCAGAGGTAGCAGGGACATAGGTTACGAGCTGCCAGCTTCACAGGTGATGGGGGAATGCGCATATCATTCTAAGTTTTAGCTCAACTCAGTGAGGGTGAGTGCAGGTACCACTGAAGGCTGCATAAACTGGAAATGGCACGTTTTTTTGCTGCCAACAGCTAATACACATCCTAGGCCATGGGGCGCCGGCAAACTGAACTCATTTTGGGACTCATTTTTCAGACCTAGGGAGCTTAAAGTGAAATTTATTTGATTGTGTGGCTAAGGCACATTAATGCTAGCTTGATGCCAGTCTCATTACTGAATTAGCACTACGGTGCACAAAATAGGTATGTGGGTGACTAAGGATTTAGATGGTTATAGGCAACCGACTGTAAAGATTAGGCTTTGGGCTCAAACATGAAGACAAGTTATTCAGCACGGGGTCTATTGATTTTCCAAAAGAGTAACAAGCTTTCTCTTCTTCACATCTCTTATTCAGTTGTTAGATGCTACTGAAAGCGAGACCTCGGGCACAGCTAACGGCCTCCCCAATGTTCAGGACCACAGGGAGCGTTCCTGTGCATCACCTGCAAAACAAGGGTAAGGAACAAATTAGTACTTTTTTTTTTTTTTAAATCAGTCACAATGAAAAATTAATAAAGAGTGTTCATTTTAAAAGCACAGGATGCTCAAAACCTGCACACCCAGCAACAGAATTACATTGAAGTTTTCATGAGAAAATTTCTTATGTGGGTGGGCCCTGGGACAGACTAATCCTGGTCTGGGATGGCTAATCTGTGATCTCCAGTTTACCCCTTTTCTCGCTTGCTTTGTGTGAAGGCAAAGTGCTAATACAAACAGGATGATATATTTAGCTCATCTCAAGAGGTTTCCAAAGCTGTGTGCTACAAATTACTTGTGATGTTGCCACGAACAGGTATGTTACTGACTGTAGATATGGTTTGGTTTGGGGAAAATGGTTTTGGGAAAATCATTATTGCCAGCTGTGGTGGTGGTGTTTTTGAAAGCTAGAAGCGTCGGTTTCAGATTATTCACCCAGTAGAATATTTTGTGTTAAGTAGGGAGACATTAAAGAACTGAAAGCACGAAGTGGTCCTTCTGCACTGACAACTGCCCTGCAGAAGTTTGGATGATCGCATAGTTGTCAGTTTTGCTATTCAGAAGCATATATCTTTCAGGCAAGGTAGGGTAGGCTTAGCATGGCCTCAAGCTGCACCATGACGCCACCGTGAATGATGTCTTATTATTGACCTGAACTGATTATTCAGAGCGATCCTTGTTATGCTTAAACTCCAAGACCTAACATCACCGGGCAGTCGGTGTTTTAAATCTTAACAGGTGGTACAGTTTGGACTAGCCAAAAAAAATTATCTTTGACATTTATTCACTGTAAACTTTCGCAAATTTATGATTCAATGAATCAGTTTTTCCATCAGACCCTCTTACTTATTTTATCCTCCGTGACACTTAAATTGCACCCCTGATGCAAATGTTACCCAGAACCGCTAACTTGGGTATGCTTTTGCTAAAAGTGAAGTCAGCAAATTATTCTTACATTTGACTTAGTATCTTAGCTTTCAGAGTGTGGCTTGTGCCAATCCTGCCAGTGATTAAAGGCAGGGATTTTTTCCTTTTGGCAGCTCCTAAAGGAACTATCCACTATCTGGGATTGGTTCCTTGTTCCACTATGGACTATAGCCATATAGAGAAGACTCAAGTACTGAAAATCAGAAATGTTTTTAACTAATGTTTTGAATTGGGTCCCAAGAGATTTTTCTTTCATTTTCTCTTACTCTGTTCCATTCTCTCTTTTTATTTTTTTAAATAGGCAGAAACACGCACAGACATACACCCACGCGTGCACATGTGCGATCACCGGTGAGCAGAGTAGTGATGACAGTAATCTCTTTGTCTCTTGAGACAGACATATTCAATAATTTTATGGTTTTTTTCCTCTGTGTTTCCTCTCTGCAAAGTAAAAGGAAAGGTTGGGGATTTTTTTGTATTCCTTTAAATCAGCTTGGGGTATTTCTGCGAATATAGGTATGATCAGCATATCCCTAATAAACCCGTTAGCTCTGCTTATGTGCAATTTTAGTTCCTTGCACCCTGTTAACATAGACTCTTAGTGCAGCTGGTGAGTTTTAAAATCATCTTGGAGTGCTTCACTGGACTGAAGAAATAATTAATTGAAGGCTCTCAGCACGTGCTAAGTAGCTCGGTTGAGTCTGAAGATCTGAACAATTGCTTTGTTTTTTCCTTTCCTTATCACCATTAGCCATTTTCACTGGATAGAGATACAAAATAACTAGCCTTTACAGTGAGCCATTAAACTGTCATTTGGGCAACTGTGCATGAAGAGGCATCAGATAACGGTCAGTGCTGGAGTAGAACAGGGTTTGTGAATCATAGCTGTCTCCACTGTACTTAAATCACATTCACCACTGGAGCAGTCAAGGGTTTCATTAAAGGGAGAAGCATTCATCTAGAGAAATATATCCAAAAAATGAGAGTAAATAAAAGCCTTACATTTTTCTCTATTTCTCTTCATGTTTTATTTACCACAGTGGGGGCTTAACAAGGTAGCAAATGTAAAGAGCAGTGAGATAACCATGCAGAAGAGGATTCTGAAAATGAACACGGTGACATTTTAAAAGAGACGTTCCACACTGGGGCAGATTTAGAGGTTTTTTTATTTACACAGCACTTAGGGGGATGGTGGAGGGGAAGCTGTGGATATATTTCAGTGTGGAAAGTGCAAAACTGACTACAAAAAATAATCTACCCCTGCAGAGACATACATCTGGAAAGAGGAAGTAATTTCTGTTGAGAAATAGGATTTCTCCTCTAGCACTTACACAGCATGTGCAAGTAGAAAATAAAAATAGTCACTTTTATATTATTGGTGTTAATTAATTATGTGATGCCGCTTGAAAGGTGCTAATTAGTGCATACACAAAAATTGCAGTCTTTGCTCCCAAAGAGCTTGCAGTTTAAATAATTAAGGTGTGCAAAACCCAGAAGGCGCTATAGGGGTTTGGGGAGAGGGGAAGGGGCAGAGGGCCAGGAGGCCACAACAGCACGACCATGGTGGCTTCTCCACCTTGTCTCTGATACTTATGATCTGAGTCTTTTAATAATGTAAAAAAAAAAAAAAAAGGCAGGGGGAGGGCAAGGAGGAAGTTGAAATGGGGTAACAGAGGAGAAAAGGTTTTACACGCAGAGAGCCTGGGTCTGAATTATATGATGGTGAAAGCGCAAAGAGCCTGGGGTGAGGAGTAAAGCAGAAATGGGCGTACAGCATGCAGGAGACATAAACCTGCCTGAAACCTGCATGCTGAATGTAAGTGTGCTTTCCTCTGCCGTCTTCCTCCTGCATTTCCTTAGCAAGGTTCCTTTGGCCGTCCCCAGAAAAAAGCACCTCGACCCCCTGGGGCGCAGCACCCCAAAGAGGGAAATCCATGAGCCACTGCTCCATTGGTGCAAAACTGTAGCTCTTCCTAAGAAATGGTGGGGCTGAACCTTCCCTTGCTGCTGCCAGAAAAAGGAGGATAATTAATCCATCCAGCGACTCCTCCTCAGAGCAGGTCTCTCTGCTGCTGCGCCAGCAGCATTGACCGAATTTTCCTCTTTTCTAGTTGGAAGCGGTCATCAACTGCCCCTAATCTGCTTGTCAGGGAAGAGGGATCCTCTCACCCTCTGCAGCAGCCCATCTTTTCGCCTCCTCAGGGACTCCAGCCCTGTTACCACAAGCTATGTGTGTCCTTTCTCCCCATGCAAGCATAACAGGTGGCAAGATTTATCCTCGGGGCCTCACATTCAGCCCTCTCTAATCTAATTACCAGATGCTGGGCTTTATTCAGCAGTCTCTTAAGTACCTATAAACTGAAGGCCAGAAATCACACCACAAGCCTCCTCCGAGCCACTTGGACCACGTCCTTTGTTGCCGTGCGTCATCACTGCTGCAAGATGGTTGCAAAATGCTGCTGAATTCAGGAGCTTCACTCAGCTTTGCGTGGCTTTGAAGGAGTCAAACTCACAAGAAAAGCCAGGCCCTGGGGTTTAACGGCATCTCAGTCACTTTGAGGCTTGGCTCTCCAGGCTTCATGGACCTATGAGTTTGGGATCTAATTCTCCACTGTCACAGAGCAACTGAAAATACTGAATAGTTCAACCAAAACCCTGGATTTGCAAAAATATGTTGATTCGAATCCAAATATTACCTTTGTTGCTTAGTTCTGTGTCTGCATAGGTTCCCCTGCATCCAGCCAGCCTCAGTGTTCAACATATAAACTATACGGTCATCTTTAAAGGCTTTTTTTCTGTGTGATCACCACCACATGCCTACCTGCCTGCCAGCACACCCCGTGGGTAGCAGCGCTGCAGCCGACCACCCTTCTTATTGCCTTTTGTTCCTGAGCACAGTTTTGTTCGTGCTGTGTTCATCATCGGCATACGGGATGATCGTCATGCATCGCGCTGGGCAGGGAGAAGCTGCAGGCAGGCACAGGTCGGATGAAATTGTGGTGGAAGGTCTGGCCCATCGCACAGGGATCCTGGGTCCGGCAGCAAAGCCTGGCTAAAATCTGGGCAATGATGCAAATGTGCTCGCAGAATCTGAGTCTGCACATTTGTGATGCCAAAAGCGTGGCATCCTCTGAGATGGAAAACGTGGCCGTGGCTGGGGTGGGACAAATAACTGCACACTTGAGCTTCGGCAGTCGGACTTGGGGGGTGAGCGGCGTCCTCTGAGCTTGGCTTTCCTTTGAAACAAAAGGAAAAAAAACCTTCCGAGGTCTGTTTTTTACTTAAGAACTAAGGAAAGTCAAGGATATAATTTCTAAAAATTAACACCAGAGGCAATCTAAGCAGTAATCTAATCAGGGAAAATTTCTATTGTACTTGGAGCTGAAACTGCCTGGACTTTAAGGACAAAAATCCCCATGGCTGCAAGCTGGGCCAAAAATTTCACCCTGAAACTAGGATTTCTTCTTGCCTCATCTTCTTGCATCAAATGTTGTCAGGTAACGTGTTTCTTTCTGTTCCAGTGCACAGCCCTAATTCTACTCTGCAGCATTTCAGGGCTCTAACATTGTAAAATGTAGGTTCAAACATGATCTTTTTCCATAGGAATGTGTTAAACAGGCCATGAAAAGCCAGCATGATCAAAAGATGTTCTACAAAGTATTGATATTTCACTGCTTCTTACCTTGAGCTTCTCCAGTAATTCACCATATCAGAAATACAATATTTGTAAGTTCTTTTTCATAAAGGTCTTTATGGGTTTGGAAATTTAAACACCGCGAAGCTGAAGTTGAATTGGAAACCAAAAGTCTCTAAGCTTGTACATCTTAGAAAAAAAAATTCAATTAAGTGGGATTTTAGCTGTTTCAATAAAATTGGACTCTCCCTTTTCAAGATAAGGGTCCTATAGAGCTGAAGCAACCTTTATGTGGCAGGAATATCCACTTCTACTAAACGTATAATCCTAGCTCAGGATACAATACACACAACAGGAAATCAATGTATAGTAGAATCAATTTGAAAATATAAAATAAACTAATATATGAGTGGAAAATTGACTTCCTATGGATTAAAAGCAGCACAAATGGTAGAAAAATCTGGCTTTTTAACAGGATGAGGTGGGTGGTAATAATAATGCAACTGATTAACTAGCTGGACTCAAGCTGCTGTGTGTGCACATAGATTTTTTTCCTTTGGTAAAAGGATTCAAAGAGGAAATAATTTATTGGTGCACTTTGCTCAGTGTTTGTCATTGAAAGGATGCAAAGTGTGTACAGCACCGTGAAAAAAGGGGAAAAGTAAAAGATATGGAATGTGTTATTTAAAATATCAGCACCATAAACAGTGTAGGATTACTGCAGCAATCCCATTATAGCTGTGGGGATATATAAATGTTTCCATTACGATTATCATTGAGGAGTTTATAACTCAGCCATTGAGATTTTTATTTTTTAAGGGAATTTAATGTTTTTGTAATGTGCTGTACTGACAGTCTGGAAACTGTGAGTCTCTTATTTGCTGCCAGAACAGATACAATCGTACATAGAAGGAAAGCAGCCCCCAGGTTGCCCAGTGCCATCCGCAGTCCTGCTATCAGCAGGTCCTTCTACATCTGATGCTTCAGGCCTTTTTTGATCATTGATACCTCCCCAGTGATTGCTCTTAGGCAAGACAAAGTGGGGACGAAACAGATTGAGACTAGAAAGCTATTCAACATAGGCCATAGGCATGAATGTTGGGTTCCTCCATTTTTGACACAATACAGATTGGCACTATAAACCTCACTGTGTTTGATCACAGGTTGGAGAAAAAGAGCACTCATCTTTCCTGAGGCTGAGCTGGTGTTTGGAGCAGTCCATGTGTTATTGTGTGCCCCTGGACAACAGGGGACTTCTGGGGACCCAAAAGGAGGTATCCAAGCTACTTCAGGTACACATTAGAGCCTAATTAGGATAACACAACATATCTGTGGACTGCCCGGTACAATGAAACTCGGTTATGAATTGTCCACATCTGCCAGTTTCACTGGGGAGCATTAAATCTGTACACCTCTACTTGATACACAGTCAGCATTAATCTGTCATGGATGTAGCTGTGATATAGACCGTGGGGCTGTACAGTGACATGGCTTCTCTCCCATCACATGACTGAGAATACACAAATGAAGTGGGGCTTGGATCCAACTTGAGTTATGTCCTCTTCAGAATACGGGACCAATGCTGAGTGTCAGAAGACCAGAACTCCTCGTACAGACTGCATACAAAAAGCATCTGGACTCAGGTCATAAACTGGAGTGTCTCACACGGTAAGTTAATATGAAAGTCCATTATCATTATGGTTCTTACAGGAGTAAAGTGGAATACTGTTATTTTAAAATCCTTCAATTATCTGCATTTTTCTTTTATTTCTCATCTCACAAGAGGGACTTGTGAGCAACATAGAGCAGAGGTGGAAGGGGAAGGGAAGCAGATTGCTAGCACTGGACCAATCCATTTGGATGGAGCTTCATGAGTTAGAGAAGTTAGACGATGTATGGACATGCAACTTTGCTTCCTGATCCTGGGCTTAGTCATTAAAAGGTGTGTTTGTGCAAAGTCACAGACTGGGTCAGAGTAGCACCCAGCAGACTACTGGGCTCTTGTTAACTAAACGTAGTTGTGCTGTGAATAGATCTTTTCTTTAATCTTTGTGTAAACTTCCCACTGATGTCTATGGGAAATCTGCTGTGCATGGAGTGAAGGGGTGTTATTTTAGATTAACACCTGATATCATTTAAACTAGAATTCGTTCCTCTCCTCAGAATGGGTTTGGCACCTCTGACCTAAGTTCCATGTCCTGAGAGCTATAGAAAATGATAGACAGACACAGCGCACGGGTCTTGCCATCCAGAAGGGGTGTTATTGGATAAGAGTACTTTAGGTTGTTGGAATGGTTATTCTTTAGTGCTAGATTTATTCTGTTGCCTACACCTCAGGTAACAAACAGCTACTCCTTTAAACCGATCTTGGCATCAAGAAGAAAGTAGCCCAGATTTTTCTTTGCAACATAAACATCCACAGCTGTCAATGATCAAGAAAGTGTCTTGCAATCTGTATTCGCTACAACCGGCAGATCATTTTGTACTCAGTAATTCCTCGGCACTTTTCACTTTGCTTTATAAGGGTAGAGGTATCTCTGGAAAAAAATGCATACCTAGAGAATATATATATTTTTAATGAAGACTAAATCTGCTAAACCTTCCAATTGAGAAGTGATGAAAACCCAGCTTGGTATCTTAAACAAGTCAGATAACCAAAAAAACAGTAGAGACTTTTAACACCTTATTAGCTGCATTAAGAATTGTTACTGCAATTGATGTTACCAGGATATGTGATGTATTCACATAATGAACTGCTTTTCAGCCATCCTGAGATGTCTCATATGTCAGTCTGGAGGCTGCGATTCTCCAAACAGATAGGAGTAATGAAGGTGTGTCTAGCACTAACTGAGCATGGAGTGCATTTTAAAAAATGAAAACAATAATCATGCTAAATAGAACTGTTGGTTGGAGCCATTAGTATCTATCAGATGAGCTGTAGAAGCACTGACAGAAATAGTTTAATATATTGTCAAGAGTGGTTTCTAAAGTGTTTCAACCCTGTAGGGTCTGAGAGGCTTCAGAAGGCTGGCTGAGCCTTTTATCGCTCTCCTGACATCCAGTTCTTTCTCAGGGACAACAAAGTTTCGGATATAGGAATGCCACTCAAACGGCTCTGAATGGCTTGAGAACTTAGTTGTTCCAGCTCCAAGGGAGCTTCTTGTACCTACAGGGGTTGAACAGGTCCCCACATCCTCTGTGCATAGCCTGCATTGGCCATACTGCCTCGTGCCTTCTGCAGCCTTTGTGCACAGGGAGACAGCTCTGTCTGTCTGTCGTGTGAAACCTTAGCTAAAGAGCAGAGCAAACTTGGAAATGGCATTGCAGGAAAAATTTGGAGATATTCTTCATTCCTGAGAGCAGCTTCTAGCAGCACTGAAACCTACCTCCTCCCTTCAGATCAGTGACAGCTTATGCCTGCATTCTCCCTCGTTTTCCGTAAGAGGTGGGTGATTAAATTTATTATAGGCAAGGAGCTATGTTAAGAAACATAGACCTCATTGTTGCAACGAAGGCTTGTGTGGGAATTTATTTTATAGTCACACTGCTAAAAATCACTATTATTTCAAGTGTTGATACTGAGCAGGAATGGATGTTTTGAAGAGGCTCATACATAATGAATATTAATAAAGCCTGAGCTGAGATCTTGGCTGACAGACGACCAGCTCCACTTCATCCATTGTGCTGCAACATGTTCTTGAGCCTCGCTTTATCAGCCATAAAAGTCAGCTTGCCTAAACCTTGTGTTAGCATAAGTTGCAGCATTGGATGCGTGAGGCATAGGAGAGCGGAGCTCCTGAAAATCATAGCGCTACACTGTAGGTGGGTTTTGTTGTGCGGCTCCCAGCCTGCTTCCCACTCATCATATGGCTCTCTGGAAACACCTGGTGAAATATGTACGGACCCTGCACTGTGTTAGATGAGAAAAATATTGTTGTAGCAGGACATGCTGCTTCTACATCTTGCTGGTGGGTAGGAAGTAGGGACAGATCTTGGTGAGAAGATAGATGTTTGATAGTAGAATGTCCTGTAAGGTTTAATCATCACAGCACAAATGGTGCAATGAGTTCTTTAAAGCCACAAAAGAGATCCACACCTTCCAAGCCCAAAAGAGGGCAGGGCTTGAAAGACATGGTAGTGTCTAGGGTCCCGGTCTGGAGGAATGGGGACAATTTGAGAAGAGCTGGAAGGATCAGATCAGCAAGTGCAAAAGCAAGCAGCAGCAACAAAATAAAGAGGAGGGATTAGTGAAGGATTTTTAGGGGAGGGATAGCCAGAATAAAAATCCCATCAAATGCTTTTAAAGTGTCCGTCCGTTATTCCTGCATTGCATTTAAATGGTTAAATACGCAGGGATTATAGGGTGTTGGGCCAGGGAATGGAATACTAACGTAAATAAAAGCTTGCTGGGCTCATAGGAGTCTTTGAACAGGGTCTGATGGGACCAGCTGAGCAGAAGCCCTTAAAGCATATTTTTAAATTCAGCACATCTGTGAAATGGTTTCTGAAGAGGAAACAATATGCAGATTCGCCCTCGAATGAATGGGAGCAGAGGAATATTATTACTGTATTTATTCCAACCTTTATATGTTTGTAGTCTAATGTATGCACACTATTAGTATTTATTTGTATTGCAGTAGCCCATAGCTACTGCTGTCACGCACTCGGATCCTACTTTGCTAGCCACTGTACCAACCTATAATGAAAAGAAAATCCTGCTTTATAGAGTTTATATCAGCAGATGATTTGTAAATATATTGTTACTATCAGTTCTTTATAGTACCTCGGTATGGTTATAAGCAGTTACAGAAATTTCTATGAAGAAAGGAAATAAGTCTTAGTACAAGTTGGCATTCATCCATGAAGATTTAGTTACCTAATTTATAAGCATTTAGTAAATATGAATTAATCTTGACATGGTGGATTTTGTGCTGAATTAAATAACCATACTTACAGTCTATAATGCGCTTGGACAATAGGTAAATTAGTCCGTCATTAAAAAATCATGAAGGAAAATGCATAACCTGCAGCAATGCCCAGAGGAAAAATTACAGTTATTTGAAATAAAAACATTATTGTAAGCAAATTTGTGGAGGTTGGTTTTTAGTTTGTTTGTGGTTTTGTGGTGTTTTTTTTCAAACAGCGTTATGGATCTTCATGAAATTTCCAGTTGAGAGTATTAACTAAATACCCAGGGTTTAATTGGAAATCGGAGGTAGAAGAACTGTAAATCTTCTTTCAGTCATTTGTCTGCACCGCCTGCTTCTCAGCAGCAGACAAAACAGTATGTGCTTTTACATCTGATTAATGCTAACGAAAGCTGTGATTAAAACATCCTTGAATTCTTCTGTCATACAGCACAATTTAAAATAGTGAATTATCCTTCAAAACAGCACAAGTGGTGCAGTTGCACATTAGCATAACAGCAAACCTTATTTACACAAGCACAAATGTTGTGTAAATTGGCCTTTAAGTGGGTTTTAAGTGGCAATCACTTGGTAGGTGTTTTCAGAACTGCTAAATAAAAAAAAAATAGCTATAGTGCAATATTTTACAAATGAATACTTTTAATGGGCCTATTTTCAATTGAATTGACTATTAAAACAATGAAGGCAGAAAATGACAACAGTTATTTAATCTGGGATGCAATATAAATACTGGAACACTTTTGAATTGTTCAGCATCTTGCAGCAGAAAGTATTTGTGAAAGTCAAGTGGTTATTAAGCTTATGAACTCCCTGCTTTGCGTTTCTATCATGCGCAGCCATAAGCTTGGGGACATACGCAGGTAAAGGGCAACAGAAATTCAAACCCAGAGAGTCTGGTTTTATATTTTTCACAGAGCATAGGCAGGACTGCTTTATTACTCCTCGTGCTGAGGAATTACTCTCAGCAGCTTCAGAGGGAAGGGCCTCCCTAGCAGAAACTCTGCTCCTTGCAGCTGCCCTGCTGCACCTGAGCCCTTCAGGACATAAAAAACCCCAGTCACACTGCTGGTCATTACTATTCTTTATAATGTTATCATTAGGATGGCAAGACAGAGTTTTTTCCCCTCCAATCTTACTTTAGCCCTGCATTTTTTTTGTTTGTAGGAGTGTGTCTTAAATGCTGTACCAAAATCGAGGCCATGGTCCAGGGAGAGCTACAAACATGGACCTGGAGATGGTCCCTGAACTAAGGTGACAGACATGATGCTGATAGATGACAGCAAAACCCCAGGTGTGGCCATGTGCAGTCCATCGGCAAGTGTGCAATAATGGTAAGGATGCTAGAGGTCAGCAGAGGGATATGAGTTTATACTGGTGTATGGATTTTATTTGTTGTGGTGAATAGATAAGTGGTGCATGGATTGCCAGGTCAGACTGTTTTGCTGGTGGCGAAGCAGGTCAGTTAATATTTTTGGCCATCCTCTGATTTAAGTCTTTCATAGTAGCCTAGTTTCTTAATTTTTGTGGTAAAGTGGAGACTCAAGGAAATCAGAACAGAATAGAACAGAATAGAATAGTTCATTTGGAAGGACCTACAACAATCATCTAGTTCAAATACCCATTGGAAAAAGTGTGAGGGTACAAGATGACACAAAGAAAGACAAGCTGTATTGCAAAGCCTACCACAGCTGGGCAAAGTAAACAAGTTTAAACATCAAGTTTAACGTAATTCCTAGTGTTTAATCTACACTTTTATCTGAAATACTACTGTTTTAAAGAAACTTTTCTGCAAGAAGCTGGTTGGTCCCAGGACACAAGACAGAGCCTTGTTTCCCAGAGGAAAAAGACCTGTCTGTCCTGAACTTCAGCCAGAAACTCAGTGGTGATTAATGATTAATACACCAGAAATCATAATTTGGTACCAAGCCAGAGAATAAAGCGATTCTACCTGGAGAGAGAGGAAAAAGCTGCAGCTGAACAGTAGTGAGCATGGCTGATGCAGGGAGCAGGTCCCCAGCCTCTCTGAGGGATGTGGCGTGTGTGTGCTTCTTCGATGTACATAAGGAATTTCTCCTGGGCCGGAATGGGGCTTAACTGTCTCAGAATTGAGATTTTTTGCCTTTGATTTTGGACTGAATTATGTAAATAAATGGTGATTAGCTATGTCATATGTTGAAGCGAGCTCCTCCATGGGTTGAAGAATTTCACAACAAAGAGCATGGGCAAACAGCTCAGAATGGAGAACTCTGTTGATGGGGCAGTGATCAATGCTGGACGGTATCTTAGGCAGCAAATTGAAATTGGATCCATTTGCACTTTGAATTCAGATGAAGAAGGAAGTATTTGAAAACTACTATCAAGTATCTGATATCAAATGTAAAAAAGAGGATGAAAAAACCCAAATTTTTACCAGAGGACGTGCCATTTTCTTTTCTTTTTCAAACAGCAATTATTCTGTCTGTTTACTCTGGATCAGCCATTGGAATTACACAAGCCTAAAACTTGCGTGAAATCAGAAACATGATTGTCTTAGGCTTCATTCTCTGCGCCGAAGGAATAGGCAGCTCGCAATCAGCCCTGCTATATAAAACCCGTTTACCAGATTGATGTTTAGAGGTTTTATACTGCTGTATTCAAGCTAATATTTCAGTTGATTCTAATCTGCTTGGATTCATATCCCTAGTGGTTTCTCACAGATGAAAGATTTGAATGAATCAAGCACTAATCAGTCCCTGATAAGATTTGGTGATGTTTGCCCTATGTTTGGCATTATGCCTTCCTTCTGTTTGTAATCTGTGCTTTTATAATCAGTTGTCTCTTTTTAAAAATTTTATTTACAGCCTTCACTTTCTCTTCTGTTTCTCCCTTAGTGCCATCAAGACTTGCACTAATAGTTATTTAGATTCACTTAATCCTAGGACATAGGCACATGCTAATTTCTGATGTCGTGGTTTCAGATTTACCATCCATCAGCTGCTCAGTTCTCCCTCTGCTCCAAGAAGTTTTCACTTGCAGTGTGAGTGCTCTTAACATTACTTTAATGTAAAGCGAACCATTGCAGACTACTTTTATTCTAGCAATGTCCTTATGGCTGTAATACTCACTCGTCCTTCATTATCCCCTCCGTAATGCACTACTTTATGTTCATTCTGGACTCAACATGTCTAAATTTTAAACATATTATTTTCTTAGTGTTCGGACATATTCACAATTTCTAAGTTAAAAAAGGCTCACCCTTAGCAAAATAGTAGTTTTTGCACTGGAAAATGGATTGCTCCTAAGTAAAAATGACTACTTTGTCAAAAGTAAAATGAGATGAAGGGGTAAAGTGATGATATTTTTACTTGGAGCTCTGGGAAACAAAGCTGGAAAATGTAGCACAGCTCCAGTTTCGCAGTAGAACAGGATAAAGTCAATGCAGGTGCTGTGCAGGCAACCTGGCTCTATTCTGCACAGTTCTAATTAGTGAGAACTAGTTTGCTGCTAATACCTTGAATTTGCATTTTGCTTTGGGGATCTGCACATCTTGAAATGTGTTTTCTTAGGCTGTTAACATATTGGAGACCGCTTTGGGGTAGTGTGGGAAGGACCTCCTGGTCCTGCTTTGAAGCTTTGAATGCTCTCCTGTTGGCACGTGGCTGATTTGTGAACTTTTCAGTTAATATTGCCTTTTTTATATGTACTAAGAGATCATTAACCTGTGTGGTTTTGATATTTGATTCATTCAGCCTTCCACAGAATTGAGCCACCTGTTTGAGCTTGTGAGTTTATCAATTTGATGATGTTATTGCAGTAACCAGGTCTCTGCTATCAATCAAATTGTGAGAGTTTTTATGATCACAGACTATACCATCCTATGTGCCGTACCCAGCTTTGTCCAGCCGGTCTTGGGGTGGAAGCTACACAGTAACTGAAATTCTTTGCACATTTTGTGCTGTCCATACTTTCATGCCCGGCCCCAAAGCAGCTTGAACTCTGGGGAATCACCTGGACTGAAACCACAGAAAGAGAAATAAGGACACTAAAGCACCAACTGAAAGAACGCAAAGATGACACTAATACACTAATCTGCCAAGCGAATACAGAAAAAGGAAGAACCTAAAGTATTTTCTTGTGCTCCATGCAGTTCTGTTTTGAAAAGTATATGGCTTGAAATTCAGCTGCCCTCCGTGAGTTCCAGGTTAGAATTTACAAATCAAAATATGACTTTTCTAACTTGAGAGCTGTTTACTCCGCTATGGAACTCAAACCCATGCTTTCAGCTCTTTTTTGTGCTCAAATATCTCAGTAAGGAAGATGATGCAGACTGATCACTGACTGTTTTGCTGGTGACACGGAAGACAGACACAATTCAGCTGGATGTGCTGCATCTTCACTGGCCCTGCCATGGTAAGAGAAGTAGCAGGTGGTTTGGACTGTGTGATGAAATCTGTTCTCTCCCTAATGAATATGTGTGACTGTGAATTAGTCACAAGCGTATCCGTGTTTGATGTCAGCTGTACTCCTCGCATTGCTTACCAGCAATATAAATGTTGCACGTCCTTGCCCTTCTGTCGTTCAGGAGAGGAGGTGGGACAACATCTTGCCTTCCTCATACAGCTGAAGATGCTAAGTTCAGCAGTCACTCATTGCTATAAATTCAGAAAGGGAAAGGCACTGATTGTACACTGAGCTGGACCAGAGAATACCTAAGGACATTAGGGACAATAAAGAAGGCTGCACTTCTGGTTGCAGTTACACAAATGTTTGATAATGCTCTAAGCAACTGAAGCAGATCCATTTGGCTAATCATTTTTAATGTCTGCACACACACATAGCATGAGAATGTCAAAATCCCCACCTGGATGCTGCGTGCAGCAAGCTTAGCCTCCAAAAGCAATGAAAGAGGATCCTCTCTGAGGCATATCAAAGTCAACGAGGTCATATAGTCTTTATCATAAACTATCATAAATAAATTTTTTTTCTGAAATCCTTTAGATTCCCTTCTCTGACTTTTCCCACTTGAGGGATATTCCCAAGTCTCACACCTCTGATGGTAAATTTCTTCTAATTTTCAATTTAAATTTATTTATGGCCAATTTGCATTTTATTATTTGAATATTATTTATTCATATGCATTTGCTTTTGTGCCAACTTTACCCTTTAGCTTAAATAGATTTTCTACCTGCTGGAGAAGATGCTCCTTTGATGTATTTATGGGGAGAACTATATCACATATCAGCCTTCATTTTGCTAGGCTAAGCAAGCAAAGCTTTCTTAAAAAGAAAGGCCTGCATTTCTCCAGATAGCTTCATAACTTTTCTCTGCCTCAGTTCAGTGTGAACTCATCTTTCCTAGACGTGGTTTTAGGAACCATATTCCTCTTTTAACATAAAGTCTGATGCTGGTTCCATGCATCCAATATTTCCTTAGTTCTGCTTAAAAATATGTTGTCTGATGCAGACTAGAATCGTACTTGCTTTGATCAGCAAATCATAAGAGCTGGCATGGGCACTTGCACTGTCAATCATGCTGTGACTAATTTTCCTTTGTGTCTTTCTCCTCCTGCTTTGATTCCATCTGAGAATCTTCCTCTTGGTAGCAGAAATTCTTGATCACAACATCGCATTTTGCACTGTTTCAGGCAGTCTCTGTATGATATCCCAGACCATCTCCATGTGACCAGTTTTCCCAACTTTGTGTCAGCAGCAAACTTTTACCATATTGGCCGAGTCTATGAATGAAATCCAAGAGCCAATAAAGGACTTGGGTACCTATGCTTAGATGTTGCAGCATCTAAAAGTTTCGGTGTCCAGCCCTTGGTGCACAGTCTGACTCTTGGACAGGGCCTGTAAGTTCCTTGAGTAGGGCACAGGGAGAGCATGGGCACCTTAAAATGCAATCTCGGAAGGACCCATGCTGAATAAGAAGCACCAAGAATAAGCAGAGATTCAGTATTGCAGGTGCTTTTTTTCAAATTTCCAAATGCCACTGAAGACAAGGCATATGCCTAACTTAGAAGTGCAGATGTCTGTTGAGCCCACAAATTTATTAGGTTTAGGTAGCTGTAAAACTTGAGGTGAGAAGATAGATTGCGATGTTGGACATGGACACTTCTCAGTCTTTTAGCAGACCCCGTTTGGAGCTGGCTTGAAAATAATAAGTAAATGGGGTCCCAAGACACCAAAGCAAAAATTTTATAACCCTGCACTTATCAGGCATGAACTTCACTCAGTCTGTTCTTCTGCTGACTCCAACGTCATCGAGAGTCCTTCTGCCGAGAGTCCTCAGCACCATACCAGCAAGCTGACCAAACTCAATGGTTTAAAAAGAAGATTAATACTAATGCTAATAACAGCAACCATAACAACAGCAATAATAGATCCTTCAAAGAAGAAATACAATCATCTGACTTGCTCCATTTTTTAACTCTCTCCTCAGTGAAATCTCCTGTGCTTTTCCTCCAAATTCACCCCAGTGGAAAGATCCTCAGTTCAGTCTTCCAGCAAAGCAACTTATCCACGCTTAAGCTCGGGTAGACAGCGATCTCACTTTACAATTGAGGTTAATCGGTCATGGCTGATGAGCTTTGTTTAATGAAGGGCCATTTATATAAGTGCCCTTTGGACAAAGGCTCTACATTGGAGCATTCAAAAGAATGTAAAAGGAGGAAATCAAAAGACACAAGAGGGGTTAGTATCAAGGGGCTTGTTTTTCTGCTTTTGTTTTCCCAAATAAGTACTAGAAATTGAAGATTTGCTTCTGGAGGTTATATTATTACTAACTTTACTGCATGTGCTTACTTTCCCAGACCCCACGTGTGAAAATGGACTCCCATGCAGCTGCCCAAGAAGCTTGCAGCAGACTACATTTTATCTAAGCTGTAGCGGCTGCTTGAGATGAACGTAGCAAAAATTAACTGGCCGGATTGCACATCTCCAATCCAAACCCGCCCCTAAAATTCCCAGTACTGTTCCACTGCTTTATCCCCTGCAATAATCTAATGTCAGAGCATTAAGCACTCATTTTCGCTGTGCTGCTAATGCAGCTTTTAAGTTTTAGTCCTATTTATTTGCTTGTTCCTGTTATGGTGAAAGCAAAATAAAAATAACTAAAATAGAAACTTTGCTTCCACTGTTCTGTGCTGGTACCTAGTGCTACCTGGCAGACCTTTAAAGTGTCGATTCTGCATGACTAATTGATTGCTTCAGCTGGGGTTAATTAATTAATTAGTAGCAGAGCCGCATTAAAGATTGGAGGCATTCAGAACTCCCATAATGGACGTGAGCTTTATTAGTACATAAAATGAGTGTTTAAAATCCACACAGCAACTAATATGCTCTTGAGGCTTTCATTAAACAAACCTATAAAATTACTTGCTTCATTATGTATTTTAGTTACTTTCTTCACATTGTACGGTATCTCTTCACCTTTTTCTTTTGCCAGCCAGTTTTAAGTGCCTATTTGAAATCAATTTCTCTAATAATGGGCTTAATGAGCTCATCAATTAAGGCTGCCATAATGGAATGTAACTGTGTGGTTTCAGTTATCAGTTAAACTCTGGAACTAATTTCCATGCTTCATCTATCAAAAATGATTGGCTAATATTGTTTAGCTTCTGCTTTAGGACGATAGGGAGACCTCGGGCCCTTCTTCACTAATGTCCGAAGGGCTGAATTTCTTCTTGGAGAAGCAGAAAGGGAGGGAGGCGAGGTGGGATGGGAAGAACAATGAGCGGAGATATTTGGGCCCCTATCTGGATCTGGAGGAAGTGTGATCCTGTATTTCAATGCCAGCATGGTAATTAGTAGTAATGGATTACATTTTCAGACGTATTAGATAAAATGATCGTTCCACATGAAAAATCCCATTATGAGTTTCTTACCTCTCGCTCCCTGTGTCTCTCTCCTGCTTTTGCTCTCTCTCTGCTTTAATAACCACTGCCCTTTTCCGTGACCCCTTTAAATAATGGTATAAATGGTCAATAGACCTAAACATATAAATATTTCCTTAAAACAATGTCCTCACATTTATAGCAGCCAAACATGAATTTTGAGAAGTGGTTTCTCTGTACAGGAAAGAATAAATACTTTACCAAACACAAAAATCTATCAAGCCAAGAAAAAATCCACAAATAAATGGGGTGTAAAAAAAATACAATTTCTAAAAAATACTGTTAAAAAGCAGAAAAATCTGAAAAAATCACAGGTTTTAATTCCTGTTTGTTTAAGTAATGAATAATAGGAACATTTATCTGCCTTGTTGTTAAAATTAGATGTGTTCAGGTAAGTGTGCTATAAAAATTCTACCTGCTGGTAGGATTTTACTGGTTCTCAGACATAATTGAAAATTTCCAGTAGCAAAATTTGGCTCACGATGCAGATGTTGACTGAAATGTTATCTCTTTAGCTGTCAGAAACTTTGTAAGTGTGACCTCAGTTGCAGCTGTATTTTATTGCTCTTATAGTGGCATCCGTGTTCTTCTTGGCATTTTCCAGGGATTCCAGTAAGGGATGAAGGATGGCCACGTTTTTGAGGGAGAAAGGCAGGCTGGAGGTTGGCTGAGGGGGAACAGCAGGGCTTTTTTCAGTACAAGCCCTTTAGATTCAGCGTAATGGGACCACTCTGCAGGTAAGTGACTTGAAACCGATGGCACTGTGCAAGGGAGAAAATTGCCATTAGGTGTGAGAGCCTGGCTGCTACTTTTATTTTTAAGGCATGAAAAATGCAGTGTTGGTGGAATATTATCCAGTAAAAGTCAAAACCGGAGAAGTGCGTGAGTGTCACAAATGCCATCCCAGAAACAGCCCGACTGAGATATATTCCTCAAGCTTTGCTTTAGAGTACCCAGGACGAGAGATGACTTTCAGCCGGTTATCAGCAAGAGCAAACCAAAGGGGGTCTTGAAGGGACACCGGGATTTCGAGAAGGTTTCCTTCTCAAAGGGAGTGATTATTATCTGGCTGTTGCTCTGCGAGTGATTTTGTAATTGATCGTGCATTAATTTTCTGGCTCTGATCTTGCACCAGTGCTCACAGTTGACGCTACTTAAGTGAACCGAGTGTGTTATTTTTATCCAGTAAACTTTCCTCTCATGTATAAATTTAATACCGCAATTAATCCTCTTCTTGTGGAGTAGCAGATATTGTGGTAAAGCAAATAAAACTAATTTGCAAACTTCTTCATAATAATCATGTTCAAATAATCAAGCTGTACAGTATGAGAGAGTGAGCTCTTGTAAAGCTAGAAAATACAGTCTGGAAAATAAGATTTTTTTTAAGTCTTTGTTATGATAATTTCATCTGGTTTGTATGTTTTTTTTTCAAGTTAGACTTTGTGGACAACTATCAAAACAGGATGTTGACAAAGAAGATTTCAAATAAGCAAACTCCAATCCTGTAATTTTTTTGTTTATTTTTAACATTTTTCATTATTTGTAAGTTGTCCAAGAAAAGATTAAAGAGATAATAGTGAATCACAGAATCACAGAATTGTAGGGTTGGAAGGGACCTCTGGAGATCATCTAGTCCAAGAACCTAACTGAAGGTTCGTCTCTCCTCACCTTCTGTTTGGGATGACACACCTTAGAAAGCCCAAAATTTCTCAAGATGCTTAAAAAACAAAGCATGAATCTTTTAGTTACATGTTATATATCATAGGGGGACTAAAAGAGGCTTAAGCTCAATTTTCTTTTCCAAATTGGATGATTTTAATGTCGTCGATGTAATGTAGCTATAACACTTGTAAAGCAAATGTTATTCTAGTGCTGCAATTTATAAAATCGCAGACAAAGAGAAATGCAAGTGATAGACATGAAGAACAGTGGTACAGTTAAATCCCATGCTCTAAACTCTGATTTAGCTCCTGATTCTTTTGCAGACTCCCCGGATCATTCAGTCTTTTAAAACCTCCCACTGCCTCTCTAGTTAATGGGGTTGGGGAGAGCTCCTGTACCCCCACTTCGTCTGTCACAGACCTTTAATTCTGCTCTCAGGAACATTTTTGTATATCCTTGGTTTTGCTTTTACAAGGCTATCGGGGTCTGAAAATGCAATTGCTCAAGTGCTGCCTCCAACACGACTCATGTGCCTCTGCTTTCCCCACTACCACTGCAAGATGCCCCTGTGGTTTGTCCATTCTGCCTCTTGCAGGACACCAGGACACGGGCAGCATGTGGACAGCATGGATGGGCAGCACGGCAGGGAGCACGAGGATGGCACAGAAGGAACCTGCAGTGGGATCATTCCATTTTACAAGTCAAGGACCGTAGGCAGCAATATGGCCTCAAAAGCAGAGCTCTTCTTTCAGAAATCCTAGTGACGTCAGAGCAAGAGAGAACTCAGTGAACTTCAATTGTTTGGTGCTGTTTTGTGAAATTAAGGGCAGAAAAGCACAGCTTTTACACTAGTCTTAGGGCATGCATTGGCCTTGGTTCTGCTGTACCCACCCAATACTCTTCAGCTCTCATTTTTTTAATGACAGAAGATGATTTGTAACCAATTGCAAAGAAGATACAGGTTTATTCTGAATCCTGGATGGTTTCCCCACGACCCCCTTCTGCCCTTTAAAATACTATTGCTATTATTAGAAGGCATTCAAAACAAGGAGACAGTGTCACTGTCCACTGAGGTTTCATTCTCGGTGCTTAGCTATGTGCTACACCTTTGTCACAGGATAAGAGAAAGGGAACATGGCAGGCCTTGAAGCTGTACATGAAAGGGCTCTAAATAATAGTAATAATAGGTAATTTTAAAAGTCTGTCTTTAAGGGTTGAGTGTGCTCTGTGTGCCCTATTTACGCCTTTTTAATTCCCGAACAATAGCTGTGGGGTTTCTTTCGCTGCAGCACACAAGCGAGGTTAAACATTATTTCTCTAACAGCCTTTTGTTTCCAGCTCCCATGGAGAGAGGGGGAAAAAATTGAGATAAAGAAGTGTTATTAAAATTGTGACACACGGCTCTGGGAGTACGTTAAGGATAGAAGGAGCCAGGACGTCAGGAAAGAAATAATGAAATGCAAAAATCACCCAGACTGACAATTGGGAGCCTATGTAGCAGCTTAGCCTGTTGGTCCAAGGCTATTTGTCATAATCAGCGGCACTTTTCTCATTAGCAAAAAGCCATTACCAGTGGACTTTATCAGCAGCTGTGAGTTATCAAGGGGCACACAGCAATCCTAGCGTGTAGTCGTGGGGTTCAGCCGGGGTCCGGCTGCTTTAATAAGCCTCCAACTCTTTCCCCAAGTTCCCAGTCAGGTGTCACTGCCATTCCTGGTGAGGCAGCCGAGTGCAGTCTATTAACCACCTCCCTCCAGCGCCTTCCCGCTCCCCCAGCCCGGGGGGCAAAGCCTCTCCCCCTTCTCCTTGCTTCCCCCTTCCCTCCTGACCAGCTCAGGGGCCAGCTGGGCTAAGTCTTCCCTTCTTGCCTGGGTCAGTCCTTCCATTCTCCTCTCTTGTTTTCCACATCTCCACACCAGCTCTGCCCACTGCATCTTGCTCAGTCTTGCATGGACCAAGCTGTTCTTCTCTTTCTTACTCCTTCTTCTCCATTTTCTTTCCATAGTGTACAAAGCCCTGTCTGCTCCGTCCTCTTCCATCTCCAGTGCTGCCTACTTGGATGTGCTGTCCCATTCCTGCACATCAGCAGTGCAGGTTGCATTTTGGAGGAGTGCCTCCAAACCTGCTCCCACGTGCCATAAGTCTGCTGACGTCACGTGGTAACTTGGCTCTGTCCGAGCCCAGAGTGAGACTTTTTTTCCTCTCTGCTCTGTGTTCTGTCTGCCCTGTGAGATGGATAGTCCTACCATACTTTTTAAGACATATTTAGACATTTCTTTTCTATAAGTATTCTCCATGATCTTTTCCACAGCTCATGTCCTGGCTCCTACAGGTGATTAGGGAAAAAAAAATGCCCTTTTTCTGCTCATGCCGTGTTGTCTCCATGACAGATGGTATTGAGCAGAGATGAGTTGGGCGCATGCCTATGGCAGGTCATGGGCTGAGAGCAGTGGTATGGGCAGCCTTCAGACTGGGAGAACTGGAGTTGAGCTCCAGCCTGGGGGGACTGCCTGAGCACACAAGTACCTTGCAGCGCTGCTTGGATAGAGACATCCAGGGAGAAAAAAGAGTGTATTCAACAACTTCATGAGGTACATCCAAAGTGTCCTTTATCCCAAGGAGGGAAAATGTTTCTCTACTCCCCCACCGCCCCCCCCCCCTTTTTTCAAATACAAATAAAATAAATGTCTTGCTTCCTAACCTGTTGGTGAGAACTCCCTTTGAATGGGAGGAAAATCAAAGTAATTGAGTGCCAACTTACTTCCAGCTTCCTCACCTTCTTCACTCTGGCTGGAGTGGCAAATTTGCCACATTTTAAGAAAACAGCAAATAGTAGCTCAGGGAATGCACTGGGAGGTGAACACGTACATTTGTGTATGGGTGGTGGTGCTCAGTGTGCTGCTCCACTGGAGCCTGCTGGAATCATTACAGGTCATGAACTGAAGGATTTGAGCGGATCCAAAATCTAATGAAGTCAGTGAAAAGACCCTCATTAACTTCAGGAGGCTTTGACAGTGGTGTTAATTGAGGGAAAAATCTTATCTCACACAGAGTTAAAATTATAATGATATGAACCCCTGCACCTTAAAGAGGTAATTTAGGTTGATTTAAAAACATCCATGCTTTCCACCCCTTGTTTAAACTGGCTTCAAACAGACCCTTATCTATATTAGTTCAAATTTATGCACAAGCAAACCTAAGTTATTGATGCTGTCAGAGATGAAGAAAGATCTGTGGAGAGCATGGGTAGCAGTAATTTCACCTTGTGTTGGAAGTTGCTACCTAGATATCTACACTGGAGATGGCTCACCTGCAGAGTTGTTGGAGAGGCACTTCCAGGGCACGGCTGTTGCAGGCACCTATGAATTGTGCCACAGATTTGCCCATTGCCCTCCTTGGGCTTTAACAGGAGCAGATGAATGGCTTTGTTATTGACTTAAATGGTGTAGACAGCACCATTCATTCACATGCAGCTACCACTGTAGCCTGTCCTCTGTCATCAGAAATAAAATCTCAGCAAAAATCTTGGACCTCAATTCAACAAAACATTTGTTTAGCTTGAAAAATATTAATAATAATCTTCTGACTTTATATATTAAAGTCATCCCATAAAAAGGTTTTACCAAGCCAAGGCAGTACCAACATAAGTTGCTTTGAATATTTGTAAAAAGGAGATTTATAATATATGATTTTTACATAATTATTATAATATATGATTTTTATTTTTTTTAACCAGAATTATTGTGCAAGCAAGAAATCCATTCATTACTGTCCCGATTGTGAAGGAATATTTGAGATATACTGTAGGAAATTTTTACCACCATTGTCCTGTGGTACAGGTGGGTAAGTCTCTCATTTGGTTTGGAAAAAATAGTAAAAACATCACCAGGTTCCAGCTTTCTGAAACTGGATGGAAAGGCTGAAAGAACAGCCTGCCTTCACACTCTCTAATTATTCTTTTAATCTTATTTAAGTTCTATTAAATATTTTTAAGATGGTGTCTGGGAGACCACGTTATGAAGCAGAAGCCTAAACAGATAATTAGGTTGCCCCAGTCCAAAAAAAAAAAAAAGCTTATAATCAAAGCATATGGCAAGTTGCCTCAGGTCTCTGTGTTGGTGGCGGTGGGGCACAGGGGGATGGCAGTGCCTGGTACGATGGGAGCAGCCCTCAGAACATGGGTGCCTGAGAGGCATCAAGCCTCTGCCAGCTCCCAGGAGAGGGTGAAGGAGATATCCAAAGAGGGACCACAAGGTGGCTCTAAATATATTAAAGAGGAGATTCTTCCTTCCCTCCTTTCAGATATCTTAACAAAACATCTACAATGAAAAAGTAACTGCTATGTTTTTATACATATGAACTGCACCACAGATAATACATACTCCTTCAAAAGTATTGCTGCTTGCAAACAGCGCTGCCAACAGCTTGCTCTCTCAGGCAACCCACATCAAACCAGGGTCTGGGTGACTACTGGGCTAGTAAGAAAAGGATGTCAGGAATCAGAGTATCGTTGATATTACTTCCCCTAGTATTATCTGTACAGACATAAAACCCTCACTTTTTTTTACTTCTTTTCCACGCTTTGGGGATTTCTTTTTGCTTTAACAGGTAAGATGCTGATAACAGGCAGTTGGAGTAGATGATCATTGTAGGTCCCTTCCAACAGAAATATTCTATTCTATTCTATTCTATTCTATTCTATTCTATTCTATTCTATTCTATTCTATTCTATTCTATTCTATTCTATTCTATTCTATTCTGTTCTAAACATGCATATATCACATACTTGTATTGTATTATCTAAGATTACAGGGAGAAAGCAGGTTGTTCATAGTTTGGAAAAGTTGTCAATTTATTTGCACTGCAAAGAGCCGAGTTATAAGCCTCTGAAACACAAGTGAATCGATTCTGCCTCGGCAAGGAACACCGAACGCCCATTGACTCCTACAGCAGGGGTGAGTGGTTCAAGCGGGAGGGAGGGAACCGGGCCACGAGTGTAAAATGCAAATTCTAGCGGATTGCCTCCATTCAAGGGAAAATCAAGGACAAAAAAAAATATTTTCTTCTGCTTGCCTTTATGTATTTCCTTAGTGCTTTTTGGTAAAAACACAGTGGAGTTGACCCTAGACTCTTTTACCTCTCGTAAATTTTGAGATTCACTATATGAAAGTGAATGCAAAGTGCTGCTTTTAATATCAGATGCATTAAACCTCAATGGGGACATTTTGTCTAACAATCTCTGTCTTTCAGATATGTACAGTTCTATACCTCCGGATATAGTCTAATGCAGATTTTCATATCGTAGAAAATATAAGAAGTATCTGCAGGGAAAATCCTGCAATTTCAAAGAAATAATAAGCAGCTTACCTTTGAGATGTTTATAAGAAAGAACCTGATCAGTGCATGCTGTTTATGTAAACTTAAATTCTTTACTGTAACTAAGCACAGAAAGTAAATAATCTTATTATTTATCTTGCACATTGGCCCACTTCAAGACAGACAAATACATCCTGTAACTGATTAGAAATGGGACCATAATCTCAGCTGCAAGAATCAGCAGAGGAATTGTTCTCAAGAGACAGAAGCAGAGGGAAAGAACTGGAGGGGAAAATCACTCACTTTTCTTGATCATTTGTTGTCCAAAAAGAAAAAGACAGAGAGAGAGAATGATCATATCACATCTATTCTTTTGGACAGAATTATAACCAAAGAGTTGTGATACTAGAGTTATTAAATATTTCAGATAATACCCATTGAACCTGCAACCCATTTTATTCTCCATCCATGTCTGTTTCTCCATCTTTTTTTCCTGAAGATTAATGGAATTCTCAGTAGAGAATTCAGCTCACCTTTCACTTGGGCTCAAGCACAGCAATCACTAATAAGTTTATTATTACTATTTTGTATAGACAGCTTGTGCAAAAGAATGTTTAACTTGGATAAACGTTAAGTAGAGAATGATAATCCTAGATATCACTATAAAATAAGATGAAAGAGTCTGAGCAATGACAATGCTCGGAAAGGTTTAGAAATATTAGTGGAACACAAACAGGAGGGAATATATTACATAATGCTGCACAAAATATAAAAGTCTGCATCTTATATTAGAAAAAATATCTCATTGAGACAGAAGTGCTCGACTCTACTCCCAGTTCAGCAATTATCTTTGTGACTTAAACATGTATTTAAATATTTTGCTGCTTTGGATCCTTGCAATACTCACCAGAAGTGAATATTCACTGCTGTGCTGCCACTGGTTCTCTGAGAGCAGAACCGTGTCAGTGAGTCACCACCACAGCTAACAGCACGGTGCCTGCCCAGGTGTACTGCAGACGTTGCCGTGCTTTGCCCACGTTGGACAGAAATCAGTGTTACCCTCTATAAGAAGCTAAGGGATGTCAGTCAAAGAGGCCTGTGTTAATGAAGTGGGGTTATAATTAGCTCAGTTTCAGATGTGGAAGGAATAGAATTAGCACAGCAAACTCTGCATTACAAAGTGCATCAGGATGGATCGTGGGAATGAGGCAGTCCATAATCCTAAAACTGCAGTGCAAATTAAGACAGAATTTAGATTTGGTAATTTAACCCGTCGCCAGAGAAGGCACTGGTACGTAGAGCCTTATGCCAACTGCAGATCAGGCTACAGAATCCTACAGTTCTCTTTGTAACACAAACACTCATGTAAAAATTCCCCCAGCTTTTACGGGAAGATGCTGGACAGTGCAGCTGCTTTTTTGGTAGCACTGAAGCTTCTGAAGGCTCTGTGTGTGCGTGTGTGTCAGTGTGCATGCAGCAATACTACTTTTGAAAGATAAGTATTTGTGGATAAACCTGCTCTTTGTAATTTATTCTGCACATCTTGAATATTGAGAAATTTTGAGAGCCTTAGCTTTCCTGACAGAGCTGAAGCCATATGAGATCCCTGTTTATAAGAATGACTGAGTGATGCAGAGAGTTTAAGTGACAGTTCATTCTCTTCTAAGCCTTCCCTCAGCCATTCTCAATTTGCAGAAGGAGATGGAAGGGGGAACAGGGAATGAAGTACGGTATAAAGACAAAAATCACAGATTGTGAGATGGAAAAGACCCATTAGACTATCTAGTCCATAGACTTCCGGGAAGTGAATGTGGTATAGGGCAAACTGCCAGCAGGTCCTCAAGAGTGAAGATGACAACAGAATTAAGAATCACTAACAGAGAAGAAAGTGGTGATACAAGAGGGAAAGGTCCAGGTATAATGGGAGTCTGTCCCTCCTTTGCGTTACTCACCTTTCTCTACCTCCCTGTGCCACGTCAGAAAGATAGAAGAACCTGGAAGAAGTGATGATCCCAGACAGTTCATAGGAAAATGTTCCTAGTAACTTTTCTTAATGTTTGCATAGTAGTTGTGCCTGTTTTTATTAAAAATACTACAAAACAATGTCCCTTTGGCAGTCTTCACGGAAATCAGTGCTTAGAACCTAGTTAGATTCTCTTCCAAGTTACTTTTCTCTGAGCCCTATATTCTTGCCCTTAACTTCAGAAAGTATCTCTTTTTAAACTGGATATTGAAAGAAGATCAGCTATAAAATGAGAAGATTGAGGAGGGAAAAAACAGTAATATACTTCCCATCCTATGACATGATCTATAGTGAAGCTTATGTAAAATTCTCTGGTGTGGCGATGTAAAATTTGTCTCTGACCCTCCCTTTCCAGTTTCTTTTCATCAGCTGCATCTCCTTATTTTCCATATTTAGCCTTGTTTCCATGAAGTTCTGTTCTGCATGTCACTGCTTGTCCATGTTTTTGTCACTATTTTTGGACAATCTTGACTAAATTGTTTGTCAGTTTAGAACAGAAATTTCTGACAAATTTTGTGAAAACCGTCAGTAAGGAGGAGAGGGAAATAACCCTTACTCTATGGGAAAGGGTTATCTCTTTGACATAAGGAGATGAACTCAGGAGATTTTTCTGGAAAGCCTGTTTCATGAGGCCCATGGAATTCAGTGTTGAATTTTATGTCTAAACTCATCTTTCAGCATCATGTAAGAGCTTTTGTTCCTATGTGACCTCTGCAAGTCTTAAATATTATGAGTTTTACCGCATTTTCTTCCCTAAAGTCTCTTAAAACTTCAGATTATTTTCGAACTCATTTTCCTGTTCAGATTTCTATCATCAGAAAAGTATCTCTAAATAAGCAAAAAATACGTAATATTTCAAAGCTTTCTGCCTTATCCTAAAGTAGTTGGCCAAATCTTTAGTCATGCAAGTAGCATACTTGCCGCTCCTGCCCATGCGTGTGCTTATGAGAAATGGCTGCAGCCCTAGTGTTTATTATTGCACCGTATTATGCTCAGGTGTGCGTATTTATTTTCCCCGGGATTTAAAAATCTTGAGGAAAAAATCATGAAACTGCTTAATCAGTGGCGAGTGAACAAATGCAGCCTCCTGAAAGAAACAGAAGTGCCTGCACGGTGCAGCGGGGTGCAGCAAGCTCAGTATGACATATGAAACCCCATTTCTTGCCAGAGAAAGCAAGGAGAGACTTCAGCAACTTGCAGTTCAGGACCACAAGAAAATAGATAAGCTTTGAACCATTCCCTGAAGGTTAATGGGCTTGGGCGCTGGCAGCCCTTGTAGGGAACGCCAGAATAAAACCCCTTCCTCTGAAAATCCCCCACCGCTGCTCTGCAGGCGATCAAACACAGGACGTGGCAGCATCAGCAGGTGCTCCCATCTCCCATCTTGTCACAAAGGTGTGCAGAAAGAAGTTGTCTTTTAGGTATGGAGACTTTAAACTATCATAAATGACTTGCCTAGGCAAACTGGCTTGGGCAGGGAGTTTGCCAAACACAATTGGCCTGAGGGAGAAGATACAGCTCATGCTGCAGTCAGGACCACGGCTGCCCTTGTAGTATTATAAATGCACAAGCAAGTTTGAAGTTCTTGCAAGAAAACAGCCTCCATCCCTCAAATAACTTAAACTCTGCCTAAGAACAGTACGGCCAGTTGGAGCAAAGGAGTTGCCAGCCTGAGCCCCAGGAACGCCAGCAGGCAGTTTCTTCTGATGGCCAAGACCTTATGGGGAGAACTGAGAGCCCTGCAGAAGGCCAGTCTTTGTTAGGGTAATGTGGGAAAGGATAAGCCTCATCGCAATTTTTAACAATTAGAATTATTTTCAATCCTGAAATCTTCAGTTCAACATACCTTTCTCTTTTTGTGTCTGTCACTCCAGCTGTACTCAATGCTTTTTATTAGCAATATAAAGCTAACATTACATAAAGCTGATTTAAAACAATTTTATGCGGCCATAAGCGCTGTTGTCTTCACTGCAGGAAAAGCAAATAAAAAGCCCCCCCTCTTCCTAGGCAGAGAGGTAGCACTCAGAGACATATACCTTATGGTGAATTAAAAAGTATGGGGAAAAAAATAGTAAATGAACTTCCTCAAAATGGCTACTAGAGCTTTACCCCGTTGCAGTTGGCAAGAATCTGTTGATAGGTGTCCATGCATTCAGACAGGCTCTGTGAGACCAGTTAAATGTTTCTCTGAAGTTCCAGTGTTAAATGGTTTTAATATTTCACTTCTATTCATGTTAAATTTGAAAGTCTAACGGAAATGAAGCAAACAATTAAAAAAGGCGAGACTGGATCTAACTGGTTATTTTACTTCCCAAATGGAGCTATCGTTTCAAATGCAAAAAAGGGAAATAAAGCCTGTGGCTCTGACAGGGTTAATAGTAAAGACTGCTTTTTTTTTTTTTTCCTTTGAAATGGCTCCATGGTTCGAGAATGACTCTTTGCTTCCCCTCTTAATCTGTATTTTACGAGTGAGAAGCTTTGCATTATGCAAATCGTTAGATAGGAACAGGTGACATTTCAGCAAAGAACATGATCAGCGGCCCGGGCCTGGATTGGGCTGCTGATTTATACATTAGTATTTGTCACAAGGATCGCAAGTACTTCAGTCTACATTCTGCAATTTGCTTTTCTATTTTTTCCTCCCCACAATCCTTAAGGTGGAAACTTCATCAAAGTATTTAAAACACACCGGTCAGACCAAAGGGAGCTGCTTTTGTTCTCGGGGATCGGGGGTGAAATAGCACGGCCTTGTTTTGGTGACTGTTTGCTGGTGTTAATGGTCACTGCGTGGTTTAAGCTTGCTGCAGCCTCAGGACCAAGCAGAGCACACCTGCACAACTCCAGAGCCAGATGCTTTTGAACTCCCTGGAAGTCCGTTGACCTTACTGCAGAACAGGGACCATCATGAGAAGGACAACTTGGACTTTTATTTAAACTTTGTGAACCACGTAAATAGCAGAAATCTTCAAAGTGAAAAATGTGTCACAATGCAACTATTTATAGCCCGTGTTTATTTTTTCCCCTTCTGGACCTTCTCTAATGGCAGGCAGGCTCAATACAGATTGATTTGTATGCCATGAGATATGTTTTGGACTGTAAATTATTTCTGGAAAAAACTACTGGAAAAAAGAAGGGGATTTACTGCCATTGAATTTAACATCAGGAACAGTTGTTTTTCTTCCTTTCATCCTCTAGTTGTCTGAAGCATTTTGTTTTTTACTTTTACAGTGGCTTTGCTCTTCCCTTGCTAAAACTCTGTCAGTAGCTTAAATTGAGGATCAGGAGAGGTTATTAAAAGGCCAGAGTGTCATTCAAAAGCAGCTTAAACAACGTTATTCACAGCAGTCTACCTGTGCTCCTCAGCGTGGACAGGAGAAGCGTGTTTGGTGCAAAGGACATGGTTACGTGCTGTCCATCATCCCTGCCTTGTGGCAATTAGAAACACCATATTTGCCAAGTGCAAAATGGCAACAAATTTACCCAAATGCAGACTGCTTATATGATCTCACAAGAGTCTTTAGTGCAAATACAATCTCTTGGTCTTCTTTTAAGCTGCCTTGCTGCCCAAAGGCACCTGGGAAGGGCTGTACTTGCTCTATGGCACAGCCCTCACTCTAACACTCTGGGGACATGGGCTCACGGGACTGTGACGGAGGCGGCACCGGTAACGCATTTGTTGCAAATCAGGGGAGAGGGGGAAGGCACAGGCATCTCTGTCCCCATTTGGTGATTCTGTTGGTGTCTGCTTCTTCCTGTCACTGCCTGTGCCCATCCCAGGCAGGGACCTTCCTTGACTGTGCATCCCTTATTGTGACTTTGTTTTGTCTCAGCACTCAGCCAAGGCTCTGTGGATGGCTTCTGTAGGGTTAATAACTGAATGACTGGGCTGTGGGAACCTCTGCTCCAGTCTGTGTACAAAGGCTGTACCATCTTCTATCCCTGAACTGGGCAGGAGCCAGGCAACAAGAGCTACTGTCACTTCTCATCACTCCAAATCTCTCTAAGATAACTGAAGGGCCATGCTACTTAAGAAGAAGGTATATGTTCCTCTCCTCCTCTTTCTTAGTCTGGTCTTTTGGCTATTTCTTTGATGAGTACAAGCACAAAACCAATTCTTCTCAACAATGCTTTAGGTCCTGAAGATCTTACATCTATTATAAAGGAAGCATATTAGGTCACTTGAACAATTTTGGTTTACATCTCGCCATTGACACTTGCTTATGACACTAATAGTTCTTTTGGGTTAAACTCCAATGAGAAACTACTTTCATAGCTTCAGAAAGTTTTATATTAACTCACAATGCCTTATTTTCCCATTTCTTCTGCTTTCATCTCTATGGAGTGTAAAATGACATACAAATAACTCATCCCAGATGCTCCTTTTTTCAACAAGCCTCTCAGGTATGTTGACAATTCACTGTCCAGGAAAGCCATGCTTCTCTGACCTTTGGATACATTTCTGTTTACAAATGTCTCCTTTTAAGACTAGTGTAGGCAAACAGCGTCAATCGGGTATAGCATTCAGCATATGGCACATCCCTACCTGCAGTAATGGCCACTAATCCTTTAAAGTGGATATTTTATTTTGAGCACGTTGTTTTTTAGCTGGAAAAATGGCTTAGGCTCCTTCCTAATGTGTTTCCTTATCTCCTTAAGGTAACTTTAGCAAAGATAAGAATGTTCTTCTGAGAATGGCACCAGCTCATAATTCATTCATGTCAGAACTCATTGCCATTTCTTAATGTCATCCCAATTAAGCTTTAGTTCAGAGGTTCTCAGCTGTGGTCATGGCAATGCTTTTGACATGAGCCTGTGCTATAGGTGATTCTCCCAATGCTGCGGCCAGCTGCGTGAAGACTCCTTGTGCTGGGGGCAGGAGGAGCTGCTGTTGGCCACCCCGAACATGGTCTGGGTACGTGGCACTGCTGTGCCTGGTGTAAGTCTGGAAAGGTGGCTAGCACAATCTCCCATGCCAAGATGCACCACTCTGGTAAGGTTTGCTGTGGGCATTGGTTTAGAAGTTTGTGGACTTTTGCCAAGTACCCAGCCACTACATACCAAAGCTGTAAAATGATTTACTGATGGCATTTAACACAGTGAGCAGTAGCAGACACAGAATAAGCCAATCCCATAACACTGGCACAAATCACGTTGTCATCATATTTAATTACATTTACTGTGAATGACTGTGATTGGTTTTACAGCAATGCTTTATATCAGATCCATTTTTGATTGCCATATGAAATACTTACTGAGTTTCTTCAGGCTTTACACTCAACTGCATTTCCAGGACTGGGTATCTTGCTCCTATTGCACTAACTTCCCTTGCTGCATTATTCGTTTATCGTCTTTCTGTTCATATTTTGTGCTACTGTAACACAATCATACAAAAACCTTATGACATTTCTTGAAGTCTGGTTAATTTGTCTCCATGCCAATGAGATAATTAGGATTATCCTCATTTTACAGGATGGGAAGCTGAGGAAGAGATACAACAAAATGCTTTGTCTGGAAGAAAGATGCCCCTGTGTGTGCAAAGTTATCATTCACAGTTTTGTGTCTCCTCTTGTAGTTATACTCTGGCCCATTTGTATACCAAAGAGTTTGCTGAGGCCAGAAGGTGTGTGCATGTGTGTGTGTATGGGAGGAATCCTATCCTGAAGCAGGTGTGAAGAGCAGGTCTCCCGCATGTGTCTTCCCAGAAAAGCCAGCGTTATGAATTATGTTTGCTATTTCTTTGCTAATAATACCCTAATGCCAAAACCTCTGTGTATAGAGGTGATGCTGATTTTATAGGTGTTTAAAGGCAGTTGTTTCTCCAATGAAATTAAAATGGAAGTAAATGAGAAAGAGAGAAGAAATGATACATTATTAAACTTGAGGCACTGAGATGAAGACCATATTGTCTTGCCCAACAAAACCAAAACCTCGCCCCAGTTCTTCAGCCTCTTGCTATAACTGCTGTGGGGAATCATCCTGGGTTTCTCAGTAAGAGGGACTGTCAGTTAAAGCATTTATGACATCTGTGGATTTTTAAAGTAACAGGTAAACTACATATCTTGGATCTATTTGTATTCTATCAGATGAGTAAAAGTAAGGCTAAGTTAAGCAAGAACTTTTTTACTGGTATAAATTTAATTCCCATAGATGTCCCCAGTATGGGATTCTTTTAAAGAGCTTTTAATTCACTCTCTGATTGTCTAAGAAAAGATGGATTTTACGTGCTAAGGAACATTAAGATGTGCACAGCAAGGTGCAGTGACCCATTTGATAGTTGTTTTTTTCTTGATAGGTTCTTCTGCGCTGGCATATACTTGTAATGCAGCTGCCACCACAGTCTGTGAGGGCATGTATCTTGCCATCGCCCTGCCTCTGGTCAGCACTGTCGACTGGGTTGGAGACAGTCATCTATCCCCAGTCGTTTAAGAGCACAGGGGAGTTGTCTTTTCACGGATGAATACAAGAAAATTGTTTATGACTGTTACCTACAGGATATTGGTAATAGAAGGCAGAATGAGAAGAGGTTGTCATTTGTCAGTCTTAATCTGGTGGAGGGCACTGCCTTTATATTTGGGGTTGTGTTGTCTGTGCAAAGGAATGATGTTGACTTAATTGAAATCATCAATTGCTATCTCAAAACCCTGTATTTGTTATTGTCTTAAAGCAAAACAACAGATCAGATCAGGCCTTTTTTTTCCTCAGAAAACCTCTGAATTGTAAAAAAATGGTGGTAAATTTGAGCCAAATACCAAATTTGTGACAGAGCTTAAAATAAGGAGAATTTATAGCATAGCTAATGACAAGGACCTGTTGGTCTCCTTGAATTCATTCAGTGGTGAGTGAGTCCAACACTTCTAACTGAGACTGAGTGTAAACTTTGTGTGGGTGTTGTTCTTTTGTTGATTATCTATTCACCTGTCTGTTAGTACAGATGATGTATCTTGTAAAGTGAATCATTGCTTCTTGATGCTTCATTTATCTAGCTTTGGGTTATATTATGCTTTTTTCAGCCTTGGCATTCCTGAGTTGTCCATAAAAGTTTTGTTTTCCTACAATGGTATTTATCTGAAAATATTTTTAATAGAATTTTGGGATATGGCTATTCATTGGAAAGGGTAGAGAAACATGATCTCAATTCCTGCTTGGTTTTGGGGCTTTCTTAGTTCTGTAATTCCCCTAAAATGTTAACTTTCCCTAACAATCCATCCATAATTTTCCATGTTTAATTGTAAAACATGAAAAATAGCGCTGAAAAAACAAAAGACATTTTGGAAGGTGGCTATGAAAGTGTTTGTTGTTAAAGGCAGTGCATTCAGAGTGATCCTACTTCACCTCTTTTATAGTACCTGCCCAGTTAAGACTATTTTGTGTTGGCAAGAACTTTATTGCTTACTGCACATTCATGTGAAAACTACAGGGAAAATATTTGAAAACAGCAGACAGCAAATGATCCCTTGAGCACATGAATAGATGGTTGTCCTTTTAAGTCAAGATACACCCTGATGCGTTATTTAAACAGAAAACAGCATAAAGAATCAAAGTCATTTTGGAGAACTGGAGAAGGCAGAAAATGTTGGTTTCCATTGAGACTATCTTAATATTCCAGTGCATGAAAAAATAACGAAATATAACTTGATCCAAAAAAAACACTGACCTGGTACAATTTGTCCATTTTGATCGTACAGGACTATATTCACTACCGTGATGTCTATTGAGTTAGTTGGACTTCTACTTTGAAATAAAATGTTGGCTAATATATGAATGATAATTGCATAGATATAATTATAGATGCAAGAAATTAGACGTACAGCTAGGTCATCATAGGGAGTGGTCATTGTCTCTTTACTTCCCTACAGAAGTATGTATTAAGCAACTGCTTCCTTAGCACATTGAAAAATAGAATCATAGAATGTGTTGTGTTGGAAGGGACCTTTAAAGGTCCCCTAGCCCAACCCTGCTGCAGTAAGCAGGGATATCTTTAACTAGATCAGGTTGCTCAGAGCCTCATCAAGCCTGGCTTTGAATGTCTCCAGGGATGGGGCCTCCACCACTTCTCTGGGCAACCTGTTCCAGTGCCTCACCACCCTCACTGTAAAGAATGTCATCCTAATGTGTAATCTAAACCGACCCTGCTCTAGTTTAAAACCATTGCCCCTCGTCCTATCACTAGGATCCTATCCTATCTTGCAAACAGCCCCTCCCCAACTTTCTTGTAGGCCCCCTTCAGGTACTGGAAGGCTGCTATAAGGTCTCCCTGGAGCCTTCTCTTCAGGATGAACAACCCCAACTCTCACAGCCTGTCTTCGTAGGACAGGTGCTCCAGCCCTCGGATGATCCTCGTGGCCCTCCTCTGGACCTGCTCCAACAGGTCCATGTCCTTCTTGTGCTGAGGGCTACAGAGCTGGACATAGTACTCCAGGTGGGGTCTTACGAGAGCTGAGTAGAGGGGGAGAATCACCTCTCTGGATCTGCTGGCCATACTTCTTTTGATGCAGCACAGGATGCGATTGGCCTTCTGGGCTGCAAGTGCACATTGTTGGCTCATGTCCAGCTTTTCATCCACCAGTACCCCCAAGTCCTTTTCCGCAGGGCTGCTCTCTGTCACATCATCCGCCAGCCTGTATTGACAATGAGCATTGTCCCAACCCAAGTGCAAGATTTTCCATTTAGCTTTGTTGAACTTCATGAGGTTTGCACAGGGCCACCTCTCTAGCTTGTCCAGGTCAAATGCACAAAGAAAATATTTTTGTCCAAGCAGTTGAGCTATTTTATCATAATAAAAGCAAAGGAAGGATAAAAACCAGTTCCCTGCCATGTGTCTCTGTTGTGTGTGCTGGTTTAACAGATGTGAAACATGCTTCTGATATTGACGGAAGTGAATAACTGAACAGTATCAGCTACTGAGTAGTGTTGTATAGGACTGGAAGACTTGTAGAGTCCTTGTGGGGAGGACTCATGCAGAGAGCGCTATGGGTAGGGGCATGGGTACCCTATGATGAAAACCTGGTAGAGAGTGCAGAGTGTTTTTTCAGCAAGGGTTGGAACAAAATCAAATTCAGTGAGAACTCCAACTTTGATGCTTTTGGGTCCACTCATAATCCAGACGAATAGCAAATTTCATAAATGTGGTAAGCACACAAATACTTTTGCATTGAAACTGGACAAAATTGATTTTTATATGCTTTGGAATTGGCATCTGGAACTGAAAATTGCCCCCCAACCCCTTCAGCTCTTTTTGATTAAACCCAGAAGCACGGTGTAGTCAGATCTCCTAAGAAATCTGTTCTGCAGAAGATTTTTTGCTTTGATTGGGTAGTTAAAAATCCACAGGTAATTTGTATATAGTTAATGCAACCATTTGCAACTCTGGATGCTGATCCTAATCCCCAGGTTTATCTGTGATAGGTCTTTCCTTCAACCACAGCAGAATAGGGAATCCTGAGGAGGAAATGTTGTGCTTGGACCTTCATCTGAGCAATTGTGTTGGGTTCCAGGAGTCTCAAACTGCAGAATGGGAATATACCTCTCCTGTACTCCCATTTTGATAGCAATCACTGCATCCACAGTGGTGACAGATAGCATGGTTCAGGTGCCATTCCTTCCATAACTTTGTTGTAATCTGCTGCTAGAATGAAAAACAGCAGGACTTGTGCTGCCAGAAAGATATGTGCCCCCTTAACCCCACTATTAGAAAAGGAAGAATTACAGTCTTTATTTATCAAAGTATTGGCTTCCCAGTGGAGTTCCCCAGTTTGCTCCAGGTTCCCTCCCTGTTAAAATTTGCCTACAGTGCACCACTTCAACTGGCCCTTATCTGACAGTATTTCTATGGGACCTTTTATGGCAAAGGATTTTGCAAGCTATGGACGTGTATCACTGCTCTTTCTGCAGGCTGGAGGAGAGGTGAGAGAACGACTTTGTGCACAACAGGACAGTGAGGCAGGTGGAAAGCCTGTAGCCAAATGAAGTGGGGAAACTTTACCACACAACTTCTAAAACTTGGCTAGGTCAGGTAGGGCTTGGTTTTTAAGGAGTTGCCCAAACATCCCTTAGAACAATAGCAAACTAAGTGGTGATTGAGAGTGAGGATTTAAAGCTGTGGTTCCAGAAGCGTTGATAATCCCAACATGGCCCTTAAATCACAGAATTATAAATTAATTATTGCCCCAGAAAGTAAGCAGTTATAACTCTGAAATGGCTTATTTTGCCTTTGCAGAGGTTGCTGAAGATGCGTTTTATAAGAGAAGTTCTTGTAACTCATGAATTGTTATACAGATTCCACCTTAAATGGATTTTATCAGACTGTGCACTGGTAAGCTCATGCTAATATTGGCTCCAATAAAGAACAAATCAGTGCCCAACTCGACTCGTCTTATCGCACAGTCAAAACTGATGGCTGAAGAAGTCATAAAGATCCCATTTAATCTCTCGCCTATCTATCACTGTGAATGTCTTTATCCTCTTTGTGCAGTGGTAATATCTGCTCATTATGAAAGCAAAATAGATCTGGCATGAATAAAAGCGGAATGAAGTGCTCACTTTGATTTTGACAGCATGATCAGTGGAAGCAGTAATCTGTGAGAATCAAAAGGGCTAAATTATTCCATAACAGTAATTTGAGGGAACAGCTCAGAGCATACACATCTGCTTTCATATATTGTGACGTGCACTGATAAAACATCCTTCCCAATTTACTCTCTCTGTGCTTGACTAATCTGCAACAGCTCTCACAATGTCTAATCATGCCATCAAAAAGGAGAAGAAGTTCAATTGAGACTCAAATGAAAGAAGATTGGAAAACTATCCTCAATTGAAATTACATTTGTAAATGAGCCATAGTTTTTCTGTTCAGAGTGCGTTATGGTAAATCTGCCTGAAGAAGTAGTTATGCTGAAGAACAGCAACGTGTATCTAGATTGTATTTATTCCATTACCGCTCAAGTAAAATTATGGCAGCTTGGAAACCCTGGGGCATGTTTTCAAAACTGATATGCCAAATTCACAGTCAGATTCCTGTAGTATAATTATAGCATCTCTGGCCAGCTGAAAGATTCCCAATACATATAAATTACACAGCCAGGTTACAGTTATAGGGTTTTTATTTTTAAACAGTCCTGTTATGGGAGATTTCTTCCTTTATTTGCAGGCTGGGACACGGCCATACTTTTCTTACTTTCTTCCTTTGTTCATGTTTTTTTTTTTTGGAGCTAGTTAACCAGGCCTCTAATATACTTGAAACACAAAAACTAAGGTCACTTTGACGGTGATACAAGGATGTATCCTGCTGATCCTCATGGACAAAACCATAACCCGAAGCAGGTGTGAGCTAGGCTAGAATATATACGCTACCCAGACTGAAAGTGAGACAGTCACGTTAAAGCCCCTGTGCTGGATATTCACATTCTGGTTGTTAACACGCTTTTTAACACGCAGTAAAAATCTCTTCTTCCTATAACCTGTGGGCCTCGTTTCTAATCTTTGCTAATTCAAGTCTATCCTGTGGCACTCCATCCTATAAAGACATTGTCACCTTTGCTGGGATCTCACTTCAAGAAGTGTTATCCTTCCCTTAAAGCATCTGCTTCAGGAGCCGTGTGATTTTGTTAGCCAAGGTATTGTATCTCTCTATCATTTTGATTGGACTTACACATTATCGAATTTCTTAAAGCTGGCAGTACTGGGTAACTGCTGCTGGAAAGATCAGTAATGAGCCTCTCTCATATGCCCATTTTCCTGGTACAGCCAAAGAAACAGTGATTGCCTCCTTTGTAGACCTGTCACTGGGTTCACTGATGCAGCTCCCTGTATTATGTATTTCTACTATGAGGAGGCACCTATAGATCTGATAGGGCACAGGTAAGTAAATAATGCTGCTGTCAACTCTGCTGATATTGCTTGCTGTTCTGTTACATGCTTTGGAAAATATGAAAATATTAACCAACAGGGTATATTCATCCTAGGAAACTATGGCTGGCCACCATTCTGCAAATGTCTTGGTGAAACCTGTGGTAGTCTTACTTGTGTAAGAAAAACAAGGGTGAGCGGCTGCTACTGCTCTTGAAGTTGCTGCTAGAGCAGTATTAACTTAGTAAAATAATTCAATGAATATTCAGTCCCAGTTTTAATCATCTTTTGTTCATTTTTAGCTCATTCTCTGCAAACACTTGAGTTAATATCTAGGGCTGACTTTACCATTACAAGCCTGACTGGTCAGGAATTTTTGTTCAATCTACTCAATAGAAAATTAAGTCTCTGCAAAATTGAAGTAGGTAGCGGGAAAGTTTTGAGTTTACTAAGAATTTTTTTTTTCCATTGGAAAAATCAAATCAAAATGGTTATTTTGCATAATTTAATTAGATCTTAAACTCAGTTGAAATATTTTCTTTGGGCATGTCTCTGTACAGGAGATGTACTAACGGTCTATGGAGACTATATTTCAACTCTTTCGTCTTCCCATTGCTACTGTTGGCTTTAGTACATATCCCATGATAAAATGTAATGTCCTTTCACCTTAAACCTCTGTGATGCATCAGGATAGACCTGTGACCATGGCAAATGTTGGAGAATGTGGCTGAGTGAAAGTATATGCGAGACATCCAAAGAACTTTTCCAGTGGCTTAACCCCTGTCATCGATTTTCAAGAATGCACATTTGACTAGTTATATTGGGAATATGCACTCCTTAAATCAGTGAACAGATATAATGTCATGTGGCAAAAAAACTCATGTAGCTCACACCACCTGTCCAATTGCTACATAGCAATAAGGTTTGATGAATAAAGAAATAAAGGCTATCCTTGAATTTTGTATAAACTGTTCAATTATACGATTTTTTTGAATAACAAAAACAATTGAGTGACAGCTACTCTGATTTTGAATATTCTGGCAAGGGTAGTTTTAGTGATTTTTTTTTTGTGAATTTTTGACCATCTATGTGAGATATGCAAGAGCATATGTGTAAGAGTTATAGATATTTTAATTAATCGGAATTTAGAAAATAATACTTCATTTTTAAAGTCAAGGAAATTAGATTAGTGTAGAAGTTTTGCTACCTTCATCTGCAATAAAAAGCCATTTTTAAGGTTCCATTGTAAGGACAGCTATGTAAATTCACTGATTCAGAGTGTACTTGGTCTTGCAGCAGCCAGTACTGGTTGGTATGTTTTGTGACAAAAGTTGCGCATAATTAACCTTGATCCCTCGAGTACTTCTGCCCACACCCAACTTTGCCCATATGATTAGCCACATTAAGTTCAGCAGAAGTAATTACACCCTAATTTAGTTTTGTGCCTAAGGATTTGCAGGATCAGGGCCTAAAATGTCAAGATCTGTGAGGAAATGTCATATATTTTTGCTTATTTTTGTTCCAGCCCTAAAATATTTTGAGGTATTAAGAAAAATAAGAAGAAAGGATGATTTTAATCTGTATGCATAAATTCTCCAAGCTGTCAACATCTCTGCTTCTGGATTGGTTCAAAATTTAATTTTCTTTTGCCTATTCATATCCAAGGTATTCCAAAGTGATGTGTATATCAAGAGTTTGCTTAGCACATGGTTTTTCTCTGCCAAAGACCCATGAAGAGACTTTAGGGATAAATGAGCCTGTTATGGTGATTAACAGCACAGTGATGCATAGCAGACAACTAACTACAAACTGCTTCAGTTACAGTACTCGTGTTCATTCCCAATTTTCTCTGTGGAGGGTCAGATTCAGGGATGAAGCGGTGGACTACACAGGTTTATGGCTATTGGCTTGGAGAAGAAGGAAAGAAAACCAAGCACATGCTGGTAAAACCCTGGCTACCTCTCCCATCAGTGTTACCATTTAACTTCAAAACATTTTAGACTCTCAGACTCCCTTGCTGGCTGATGGTGGCTCCTGATCTCACTGCTAGAAATTCTCTTTCTCTGTTGGTTTGGTTATCAGCCTTTCACAACAGACCCCTGCAGTGTTTTTGACATTGCTGTGGTAACAGCTGGGAACCACGGGCTTTCTAGAAATCACCATAATTCTGTTGTGCGCTTCTCCTCCCTTGGACATCATCACAGGTTAAGGCAAAATGTGATTCTGATGAACGTTGTAGTGTGTTTATTTGCATTACAGCGTCCAGCCACTAATTGTCTCAGTGCTGTGTGCAAGTCCAGGCAGAGAGCAGACAGGGGTAATACATGGCAGCTGCAGCCCGAACTTAAACGTATATAGAAACCTACATGTCCATGTTTGTGTTCTGAAATGCCTCCCACTGATCCTGTGTATCTGTTTGTGAGACACGCTTAGTATAACTTCAGAGCTTCTGACTTGCTTTTTCTCGGATAGCCACAAGTATGCATTTTTGTGTCAGTACACAGGCCTTGTAAAAAATAATGATTGCTTTAAGAGATAAAGATACTGACATCTCATGGTGGCAACGAACATGCATCAGAAGATATTTTGCACCTAAACAATTTGCAGTTTTCCTTCAACAAGCCTGAGGAGCATGAGATTGTCAGTCAGTACTCTTTTTCCAGTTTGTATGGAAAAAAAAAAAACCCATAATGATATTTTGCATTTTCATGTCAGCTGCAGCTGTGTTTAGTCATTTCTACATCCTGTAATGCAAGAGTTCTTCAGCAGCTGAGGGTCTGCAGGCTGAGGATGAATGTCCACAGAAACACAGGAAAGAAGCGAGCATTCGCAGAAGTTTGCTCAGAGTGGGTTCACAGAGTGGTTTTGGCCATGGGTTTTTGTTGCATTGGCCCAGCCAGCCAATGTGACAGGCAAGGGACACTCTAAGTTTAGCAGCCAACCTGTAGGAATGGCTGAGTATGCTGGCATACCCAAAGTAGAGCCTTTGCATACATACAGCTCCAAGTCCTAACCCTTTTACTAAAGGTGAACAATTAAATCCATTAACTGAAAACGCAGTGGTAAGGGATGATGTGCCCTCATATATGCTAGTTTACCAGTTAGAGAGCTTAAGCGGACCATGGGAGATGTACGCCCTGGCCCTTCCTTGGCCTGAGAGAATGCAGTCCAATGTCTTCTTCTCCGGGCTGTGCTGAGAAAGGGGAGAGGAAGGAGGCAAGCCGATGATTACTGGGAGGAGAAGCAGAACAGAGGGGAAGGGAGGACATAGCTCTGCAGACAACACAGCAAAAAAAATGAGAATCCTCCAAGTACAAATGGAGGCCCGGGCTCCAGATCGGTGCCAGGACTGTTGCTAGGGTTCTGCGTAGGTCACCCCGGTGAGACCCCAGCAGCGTGAAGGTCCATCCGGGCTGCGGCTGCTCTAGCTGTGCTGGTAGAGCCCCTGCTGGAGAGTCAAGATTGTGTTAACCGAAAGAGATTTTCTGCAAAGGCAGCTGTGCTACCGGCGCAGGCAGCTCAGCTCAAGCTGCTAAAAGTGCTCTTTCGCAGGCACGGCAACATCCACAGATGGGGTGCAGCCAAGCCCTGGCTCTTTTAAATAGGGACAGGGTGGGCACCGTGATTTTTTTTTTTTATCTCTGCTAGGAAAAAGTCCAGTAAGGGTCACCCTGGCCTGAAAGTCAGCCTTGACCCGTGCTTAGGTCTGAAACAAGCTTGAATTCCGCCCTGCGCTGTCATACCTTTGTAATACTGCTAAATGCCACGGTGCAGGAGAGTTCGTGTTTGCTGTTAGCATTTGTGCAGCACTCTGCTTCACTTTATAAACATCTTTTATGTAAATCAAGTGTTAATTATCCCCGCTCTGTATTTTGTGTTGAATATCATTTTTTTAATTACAGGATTCATCCCAGGTTAAGCCTGCATGCCTGTTGTTGAGCCAATTATCATAAATTCCCCTGTAACAATTAACAATATTGGTACAGAGCTGCATGTATTTTAAATGTTATAATTATGCTCAGCTCTTTTGTTAATTGGCCTATCTGACTCTTTACTTTTTATGCTGCTCATCTGCTCATTACCGCAGCCATTTAATTCAATTAGCACCTTAATTAGAAGAACAGCCATGTCCAATGTCGTAGGACTTGTCAGAGTACGCGGCTTGATTAGCAAAGACAAACACACCATGCAAATCAGGCTGTAACATTTGGGGGCGGCAGGAATGGAAGGCAGCCAGCTGGTGAAGTGGAAAAGGAGCGTGTCTTCATCCCCCAAAGCTTTGCCAGGAGAGAGAAAATAAAGAAGGCATCAGCTTGAGGAAGGAATAAAATAATTTACAATTCCACGAGTTAAGGCATCACTTAACATGAATGGTGTGTAACTCCTGAGGATGGTGTCACTACTAAATTATCTCCTACCCCCACTGCTCTCAAAAAAAAAAAAAAAAAGAGACAGAAAGTGTGAGAAATGCGTAAAAATAATACAATAATCTCCTACCATATCATATGTCCTTTTCAGAGGAGGAAGCCAAAACCCAAAGTCTAGATTCAGAGGGAGAGAGAGGAACAAAAAAGAAACACTCTGATCCCAGGCTTTGGTGTAAATCCATACGGCTCCACTCACCAACGTCAAGTGAGGAGTGGGCCCAGCATACGTTAAAATCACCCATTTGACCTAGGCCCTCCTGTTTAAGACAGCAGCACTGCTGAGGAGAGACGGGTGAGGCTGTAGGAACTGTGTTTAAAAAAAAAAAAAAGAAAGCTTCATTTTCCAAGAGCAGTTTAAGTCTCAGTTTTGTTTTGTGCCAGTCTATTTAAATCTTTATTCCCTGCCTATTAATTCTCCTAATTAGAATTAAATGAAGCATGCTAAATTGCTAGATTAACCAATAATTAAGCAGGCAAAGCACTAACGTTTAATACACACAGGCAGCTCTTTCTCTTCTGTGATAGCACCGTGTCATGCCTGCTCATTTTATTTGAAAGGAATTAAGAGGCTTGTCTTCCGTGATCAACACCCCCCTCCCATATTAACTTACATAAAATAAAGACTTTTCCAAAAGGAGATCGGTTTCCAGCTAGTTATCAAGGAACTCTTGATTTTATTTTTTAATTCCTTATCTGTGAGTCCTTGTGAAACCTATTTGAATCAGTTGGCTCAGGAAATCCAACAGCTGTACATATATTTAGCAGATAGTAGATTTTAATTAAAATGATATATAGTTTGTGTGGTGCTTCTTTTACTCTGTGTTCATTTCTTTATTTCTGCTCACGTAATGAGGTCCTACACTTATTTTCAGAGGATGGCAGCCCCTCTCCCTCCCCCTCATCTCTCTGTGTGTGTGTCCCCCCTTCAATATTTATTTTACATATTCGTGCATTACTTTGTCTTTATGGCATATACCTTACTGTGGGATCTCTTAATACCATGCAGTTCTTTCGGTGTGGAAGCAAGGGGGTGTGCAGAGTGTCTAAATCAGTAGCCTCCATTACCTTAGGCAGTCTTGGTGATTTTGAAGGTTATTGCTTGGGCGTGTAAGTGCCGGAAGAGCTGAGGTCGGAAGCAGGACTGGCACGTTCTGAAGGGTGTTTGTGCTTCTTACGAAGGTGCTTGTTGATATATATGCGTTGAGCATGTAACTCCTTCATGTACAGAGGGCAGCAAAGACTCATGATAGGGATTTCATAAAGCGGCTCAGCCCCATGGTAACTGAACACATATGTTCTTGTCTTTTATTCCTTTGATTTAAGCTGTTAGCCAAAAATTTGGAATAGTTTTTGTTGTTCCCCCAGGAGTGGAAAAAATGTGATGGAGTCAGATGTTTCTCTAGGTATGTCTACAGACTATTTTGCAGACAGGTCCAAATTTATTTTGATATGTCTTGAGCAACCCGCCTTTGAAAAGGATGCTGTGTGGCCATATTGGCGAGCCATGACTTCTGTTTTGAAACTGCTTTGCAGCTGTTTGGCTTGCATCACCGATGGGGTAGCTCTGCCTTTGATGAAATCGCATAACAAAAAAAGCTGTCCCAGAAGTCCCGTTTCCCAGAGATACCAAACAAGAGGCTATGTGTCTGCTCACAGTCCCAGCTCTCTTGCGGCCAGCACTTTGCCCCAAAAGAGATGTCTCAAAGGGGCTGTTTAAACAATATAGTTGAAATGATGTAATGTCTCGCTGCAGCTGAAAGAGGACAATCTCTGTCTTGTTTCATCCAGCTCCAGGTGATCCTACCCCTTTTAGTACTTGTATGAGCATCTTCTGAGATAATTTTCTTTGCCAGTTTGGAGGATAACCAATGCAACAAAAAAGACTTTTTTCTGCTGGCTTAACAAATTGGATCTGCATGCCATACGGCCAAATGACTATGGAGGCATCAGGACAGAGCAGAGTAGGATCTGCAGCTGGTGAAAGAGGGCAGTGATGGGACCGCCTCTTGTGATGGGTAGATTAGCCCAAACATCACCAAACTGCAGTTTACGCTTTTAAACACACAGGCATATCCTGAGGTAAAATCACTGATCATGAAAGAGAACAGATTTGATTTTATTTCTTCTCCACAAGTGAGTAATCCTGCTGGCTTCAGGGAAAATTAAGCATCATTGCTGAAGACATCAAACCTGCCTGATTTCAGATTTTTTCAGGAACTCAACTCAGACTCCTTAATAACATCAAGAATTTTAAAGCTCTTGCTCCCAGTTTGTGCAAAATTTTCTGAGCAGCAGCTTTCCATCATGTTAGTGTAGTTTTGTGTTCTTATTCTACTCACATCTCTAACCAGCCAGAGCAACACCAAGCACTTATGATTTGGAGTTGTCCTGGTTTGAGTTTAAGCTATGCAAATAATAGCAGCTGGCTACGTTTTCTCTCTGTCTCTCTCACAGACTCCACAATTTAAGGCTGTGTTGATGAGCGTACCCTTGAACACTTTGGCATAAACCTCTTTAAAGACAATGCCAATGCATGTATCTCAATACGAGCAAGCGCTCGGGGGCTTGCCAAGGACAATTTGTACAGTCATGACCCAACACAGGTTTGCGCCCAGACAGGTTCAAGTTGAAAATGAAATTAAATTAAAACAATAGCTCAGAGGCATTAGGGTTAAGCATGCCCACTAAGAATTTGGCCTGGTTTTGCGGTTGCTTATGAAGCGAACCTCGCCGAGCTGTACAGACCTACAGATTCACATGGAGAAGAGTGATACGTGCCCTCTGAATCCTTAACGCCAAGAAGTAATGGTGAGATGATGGGGCCTTGGAAGTCAAGGTAAATGCAAGACATGAGCGAATTGCTTCATTTCTGCAAGGGGCCAGCTTGAGTAGGCTGGATTTTAATTTCTCAGCTGTCCGATGGTATGAACCATGTGGCCCCTGCAGTACATGCTGAGGACAGCGGAGTCTGCCTTCCCTTTTCGGCTGGCTGGCTGATTGATTCATTCCTCTTCTTTTTTTCAAACCAAGCTTCTTACATGCTTTGGTGAACATCTTAGTCAGTCTCTAGTACCTCTGTCGATTCTCTGTGTATGCGTCTGTGTGTGCGTGTGTGTGCGTGTCTTGCACTTCATCTGCTTGATGCAATAATATCCTGGGGGAATGTGCAGACTGTAAACTTCTTCATAACATCCTGTTCCTGCAACTTGAAGATATTGACTCTGAAGGGAAACAATGGCATGAATAAAATAAAAATAAAAAAAGTTAATTATCCTTTGTGTTTGTAATTTAATTAAAGATGCAGTAAAGTTTTACTGTTTTTCCAGGTGATGATGTTTAGGGCTCTGAAAAGCTATTTGTGCTGGTGAGATTAAAGTGCATTTTAAAATGTTCCCCGAGCACTTTCACATTTGTTGATAGATTTTTAAATTAAACTTTAAATTGTAATCTAAATTACCTCCAACAATTCATGGTCCCTGTAATGAACTCCCACCATTCCTGCTGTCATCTGACTATGATATACTGTAAATGGTAACTGCTCAGGGTTTTACTGAATAGTGCTTTAGTATTACTGCACTATATTAGTTGTGTACAAGCCTCAAATAGAAATCAAAGCACAATGCAGGTTTGGTTTAGCATAGTAACTTTATTATTTGCTAGTCTTTAGTCTTAGTGAACGCTGCTACTGCTAGTCATTTGAGACCTCATAGAATATACTTCCAAATAATTTTTTAGGCATTCCTGTCAAGGTAAAAGTATTTGCATTTTGCCAGCCAATGAGCTTTTGGACATTAATCCTTAATGGGTAAAATAAAACTAATTGGGGAATATGAGTTCAAGTGCTCATTCGTAAAGTGACCATGGCTCATTGGCCCCTGAGGCACAGTTAGAAAAAAAATACTTTCATAAATGATTGATGTAGATTCAAAGAGGAAGAGAAGATTGCAGAGGGATAGTGGAAATAATTCACCATGGAATGCTCCATGAGATGATGTAGGTATGCCAAGACTAAGTGCTTTCCAAGGAACTGCTCAGAGAAAAGCAGAGTCTAACTTGCAGATCACTGATTGTCCCTGGTAGGTCATGTTGCCTGAGGCTCACAGGCATGTTCCTGGGAAGAAAAGAAAGTCTCCACACGTAAGCTTGGCTAACATCCATGGGAAGGTCTCAAGGATCTCTGAACATTTACACATGTGGGAAATGAGAAGAAAAATTTATTCCCACAAAATAAATTAAAAAAACCCCAACAACCCTAAAAGCACAGGTCATAGGGAAGAACAGAAGGAGAAAATAAATAGACCAAGGACTGCTTTCTGCAGAAGGGTGCCCTGTTAAGTTCCAGCAGTCTGTCACATAGGGACTTATTGACACAGGGTTTTATCTTTCTACTGGAAAGCTCTTGGTGGACTTTTGTTCCACATAGCTACATAAGTTGTACAGTTCTCAGCTTCTGGTCTCTATGAATTCCCTGTTTTAGTTACATATTATATGAAATGAAAATTAGCTTGTTTGGTTTCATTTGTTTTCTTAGCTCTCCTGCTGTGAGAAAAACGAACACTGTTTGTGTCTCCTGATCACCTTTGCCATTAGTCGTCATTGAATATGTCAACAGCCATGGTGGTAAGTGTGATCATTAGATTAATTACTTTTCCTTATTCCAACCCCCTCATTTGGGATGAGTTCTCCATTTACCCACAAGACTGTTGTACTCTTCTCCTTCAAACCTTTCCTTCCTTAAACCCCTCTTGCTGTTAGGCTACTTGAAGGAAAATGGCAGTGTCTATGGTGCCAGCATGCCACAGTCACTGCCTGCCAGGCGGGAGGAAGGAAGGAAGGAAGGAAGGAAGGAAGGAAGGAAGGAAGGAAGGAAGGAAGGAAGGAAGGAAGGAAGGAAGGAAGGAAGGAAGGAAGGAAGGAAGGAAGGAAGGAAGGAAGGAAGGAAGGAAGGAAGGAAGGAAGGAAGGAAGGAAGGAAGGAAGGAAGGAAGGAAGGAAGGAAGGAAGGAAGGAAGTTAGTTATGGTGATCTTTGCTGATGAACCAAAACCAGGGGCAGGCTATAGTCTGGAGGAGGACCAGAGCACCATAGAGAAATAACTTTTGGACTGGAGGTAGCAGTGAAATTGTACGAAATACAAGGTCATGGATAAGGACTGGAAATGAAGATGTCAATACAATCTGGGAAAGACAGAGGGAAAAATGAGGCTGTGGTGCTGGCTTGATCACAGCTGACTGTGATGTGGGTCCTGAAAAGCAAATGTTATAGAAATATGAGGAAAAAAACCTTGCAACAGACAAAAAGGAGGGTAAGTGAAGATCTGGATGCTTATGTGAGTCCATTAGTGTAAGCACCTTTGTGGGAGATGAAGCTGAAGAGGCGCTGTGGCACATGAATGTATTTGGGTGGAAACCTAGACCACAGAGTGTCTTTGGAGTGGTCTCCAAGCAGAACAAAGGCAAAAAAGCTCCAACAGCAAAAAGGTTTTAAGATAGTTCTTGATGATTGACAAATAACACTGTTGCCTGTGAAATCAGGCATCTCCAGTCCATGACCCAGGAGATCTCTTCCACTTAGATTGCAAGCAACTGCAGTGACTGCCTTTTTGTCCTGTGTGTTCTTATCCCTGGCAACGGCTTGGAGGAGTCACAAAAATACTGAAGGGATCATTAAGGTGCAGCATTGCCCTACTGCCTGGGCCCCTTAAACAGTGCCCACTATGCCAAGAAACAAAGTATATGTGGGAGGAGAAAAAAAAGATACTTAAGTGTAGGTAATATGACAGTGAACAGGAAAGCACGCTCACCCAACAGCCTTTTATTCAGATTTCTTGTTGGGTTTTCCTTTATTATACAAACAATCTGACCAACCATGAAACAGAGCTATGAAGTGATGAAAAACATTTCTTCTCCATGCGCTGCTCAGCTAACATTTTACATTATTTCCTTGCCTCTCTCCCTTCCATTTCTCTTCTGGAAAGATACAACAACAACAAAAAAAAACCCCAAACAAACCCAAACAACAAAGAAAAGAAAAAAGAAAGAAAAAAACCCCACATTATACGGTGAAACCTCAAGAGAAGGAAATTCCTACAAAAGGCATGAAAAAATCTGTAAGTATTTGACACTGATGTAGTTAAATATTGGTGGTAGACAAAGGTGTTGTAGCCAATTATTAATGGATCAAAAACTGACTGACCTATGCATTGGGAAAAGTAGCCACAAATGAGAAGTTTTGTCCAGGAAAACTATTCAAGAGTGGTAATTTCCAGACTATTCAATATATTTGAATGTATTGCTGAGAAAATAGCCATATCTTATGCCACTTTCAAAAGAGAACAATGGAAAAGTTGAAAGATTTCAGAAAAAAAGTTTGCAAACGTAACTTAGGTCTGGGAAATGTGTATCTTTTGAAGATATTTAGGAATTTCCATCTGTTTAATTTATCCAAAAAAGGATTTATTCATAAAAGAAATGGCTTGTAGTAACAGGCCCTTGCATGTGGAAGCAGTTTCTCACTGTTGGTGGGTCTTCAGACAAAAAATACACCAAGACCTGGTGCTTGGAGAGGAGCACTGGATGCCTCCTGATTAGAAAAGTACATTGCTCCAGTGAGGGTAATTACCCAGGAGAAGCACTTATGTCAGCCACAGCGACTTCTCTATCACTTGCAAGCATTGAATCAAGTAAATTCATGATATTTTAAAGAAATTATGAATTTGATGTGGAGTTTACGGGGTGAAGTTTCTTTGTAGTACGTCTGACTGAATTATCCTACTGATCTATAAATCTATCAGTATTTAAACATCTCTGTCTACTGAAGGCATCTGCGTTTATCAGCATGCATTTTTTTGAAATGCACACTTTTTATTTCCAATTTTCTTCCTATTCAGAAGTCTAAACGAGCGTGGCTTTCAGTTTGTACTCAAATTCTGCCTCTGAAGAGCAGAGGCCATGCTAAACAATCCTCTGTACCTACACACAGACCATACGCACCCTTTGCAAAAGACGGAGAGGAGGAGGATGCTTTTGTGAAGAAAGTGAGACTGCAGTGATAAGAAAAACTGCCTATAGTTCTGCTAAAAAAAAAAAAAATTAATATCCGTATAAATTCAAGTGAATATCTGCCTTCAACATCATTTTTTTCTAAAATAAATGCTGTTATTTCAGCTCTGTATTCTTGATGAGAAGCAATTGATAAGTTAATTGCCTCCCTGTCCCCACTGAATTGAACAGGAGTGCGTCTGCAAGTACTGGGTCAGCCGTCTGAGTAAAGCATTCATTGTTCACTGCTTACAGAATCCCTGCGCTATGACAGTAAATATTGTTTTCTCCCAAGCTTAAAGCAGACAACCCCAGTTTTTCTGTTTCACTGGGAAAGGCCACTTTTTTTAAAAAAAAGTAAAATTAATGAAAAAAGCAAAACGACAATTTTTTGGGAGGGTGGGGGGGATAAATCTTCTTCCTTTCTCCAGTTTGTGAAGTCGAACTTTCCTCATTTTATGCTACATGCAGGCAGGCATTTCTCTGTTATAACTCTCTCCCTAATTTGTAATGTAAATATTTTTTCTTTTAAATGCATACAGGGTTATTAAAGATAACAGAGTGCTTTGAGCATTTTCCCTAAAGGGTGTTTCTTTTTTCCCCGTTTGAGAGTAATTGAGAAATGCCCTGCAATGAATCCGATGAATGGATATATATTGCTGTTTTACACGTTGCTACCTATAGACAGTCTGTCCTAATTTAAGGTGGGATGCAAATAACAAATTTCGCAGTGTAAAACAGGATATAATCTCTCACTAATAGAAATTCATATTCCATATTGTACATCAGGCTGTTGACGTTTAAAATGCTGCAGCGGTGCTAACATTAGAATTCAGAGATATTTGTTAACGCTTCTCTTGAGACTGTTCATACATACACACCCTTGAAGAGATAGCACAAGCCTCAAAATGAATTTGTCGGTGAGGCTTTGGAGCCCAATTCTATTCATATATGGTTTCATTTTTCTCAACGTGACCTTTGGTTCGCAGCGGCGATGGCTTTCGTTTGCTACTGGTTTTGAGGCAGCAGCTTCAAGGGAAAATGAGTCCGTGTCTTTTTTAGCTCTTAACAAAACTGTGGTCTTGTAGTGAACAGAGAGATCATATCACCCTCACAAAGTGATACATGCAGGTTAAAGATGTCTGCCCCGTTTCATGGGAACGCGGGTCTCTCGGACTGCTGCCTGATTTCAATAAAAATGAATGGGAAAGTATGGAAATGTGCAGTGAATGAGCAACTTCATTGGTAATAGACCTCTACTGTTTTTATCATAAAGAAAATAAAAAAGAGGTGAGAAAAATCAATGTTCGGATACTTTTGAGTTGCTTGTGGTGAAAGGTATTAAAAATATGAAAGGCTGTTTTTTATAAATGCGGTTAACACAGTATGATGATAATTAAAAGTGCTGCTAGCAGCACTCCCACATCAGTAACTGTATGCCTTGGATTTTTTAGTCTTGTTTTATTTTAAGTGCTGCTAGTAGTGCCTACTATAGCTCAGATGGCAAATATGTCTATTCTAATCCTATCCTCATCGTGTTCTTGAGCACAAAATATGCCCCTGGATTATCTATTTATATGCCTTTCAATACACCGAGCGAATAAAATCCTCCTGTAATAACATATAAGTATGTTAGTAACAAAAATACGGTTTTAAAGAGATGTCTAATTGTATGCTAAATTATTTTAACTGTTTTATGTTATATTCTGTCTTGGCTGTTGCCAAGTCATGAAAGGATGAAGAGAGTCAATATTCCTTAAATTAAAATAATTCTGCATTTCTTTTAAACACAGGATAGAAAAAACAGCTAAAGTTTATATGGCAGTAACAATCTTCTCTTAGAATTAGCACCTTACTGCTTTTGAAAACAAACACTCGGGCTGGAAAAATTTGAAAGGAAAATTTTGACTGTAGGCAGTAGAAAATGTGTT